>NW_027675396.1:7500-72500 GCF_965601325.2 Salmo salar
TCCAATCTGCCAATAAATAAGTTGTTTTTAAAACTATTTTTTTGACAACTGAAAGGGGTTGATTAAACGGCAGCTAATTTGATGTTATGGATTTTACAAATTCCGCGCCTGTCAACAACTGTCGTAAAAACTACTGTCGTAAAACAACTATCGTAAAACAGCTGTCGTAAAAACAACGGTCGTAAAAACAACGGTCGTAAAAACACGTCCTGTTCGTGTGAATATTTTTTTTTTATTCGATGTCCTTTAATTTTACGCCAAAATACTACGTGAAGTATCTATTTTCAAGATTGAAATTGTGATTTATAATTTTAAATTATGTTGAATGTGTAACATTAGGGGGGTTTGTAATTTTAGGACAGCTAGCTACTTCCTTATGTGAGCTGGTCAGGTGGTTAGTACCAGCGGAGTAAATATGGCAACGGTCATGATGTACATTTTACATCAAATACTTTCACTGTATTAACTACTGGGACTTTTATATATACCAGTACATGACGTTCCCACTGCCGATATTACCCGGTAACGGTGCACGATTCCCGGACGAGCAATGTGTCATTGATGGGGGGGGGGGGGTCGGGATACGGTCGTGTTCCGTTTTGCATCGTCTGACGTCGGTACTGTACGGGGGACGGAGCCGGGGGACCGAGCCAGATAGATAGTCCCCGGTGTTAAGTGTTATTGTTTATATTACAGCGGTGACAGACAGACAGACAGGTATAACAGACAGACAGACTTTGGTCAGATGTCATGTTGATGCGGGGACAGAGACAACCGTCAGTGTCATGGACTGTTACTCCCAGCCAGTAGAGGGATACAGACCGACAGACAGACAGACTGGCTATCAGGCAGACAGACAGGCAGACAGACAGACAGACAGACAGCTAGCCTAGTGGATGGACTTCCTCTGATGTCATAGCTGACCCCCGGCCCGCCCGGTCCAGAGAAAATGATTGGTGCCCCAGATGTGGTGACGTTTACTAAAGAGGATGATTTTGGGGAGGTAGGGTACCCCGACCCCCGGGTGGTACCAGAGGAATTCTCTGTCCCTCTGTTCCCATCGAACAACAACGCTAACCCCTGGGCCAAGACCTCGTACGCCAAGTTCACTAAGGACTTCATCCTCATATCAGAGTTCTCCGAGCAGGTCGGTACCGTGCGTGTGTGTGTGTGTGTGTGTGTGTGTGTGTGTGTGATGAGCTCACCTTGTGTGTTTTCCTCTCCTCCAGGTGGGCCCCCAGCCTCTGCTCACCATACCTGATGACCCAAAAGTGTTCGGGACCTTTGACCTGAACTACTTCAGTCTGAGGATCATGTCTGTTGACTACCAGGCCTCGTTCGTAGGGCACCCTACCGGCAGCGGATACCCACGACTCAGGTAGCTGTCCTACTGTCTGTTGTATTCTACTCTAATGATATCCTATTGTACTCTACCAAGGCCTCGTTCGTAGGGCACCCTACCGGCAGCGGATACCCACGACTCAGGTAGATGTCCTACTGTCTGTTGTATTCTACTCTAATGATATCCTATTGTACTCTACCAAGGCCTCGTTCGTAGGGCACCCTACCGGCAGCGGATACCCACGACTCAGGTAGCTGTCCTACTGTCTGTTGTATTCTACTCTAATGATATCCTATTGTACTCTACCAAGGCCTCGTTCGTAGGGCACCCTACCGGCAGCGGATACCCACGACTCAGGTAGCTGTCCTACTGTCTGTTGTATTCTACTCTAATGATATCCTATTGTACTCTACCAAGGCCTCGTTCGTAGGGCACCCTACCGGCAGCGGATACCCACGACTCAGGTAGCTGTCCTACTGTCTGTTGTATTCTACTCTAATGATATCCTATTGTACTCTACCAAGGCCTCGTTCGTAGGGCACCCTACCGGCAGCGGATACCCACGACTCAGGTAGCTGTCCTACTGTCTGTTGTATTCTACTCTAATGATATCCTATTGTACTCTACCAAGGCCTCGTTCGTAGGGCACCCTACCGGCAGCGGATACCCACGACTCAGGTAGCTGTCCTACTGTCTGTTGTATTCTACTCTAATGATATCCTATTGTACTCTACCAAGGCCTCGTTCGTAGGGCACCCTACCGGCAGCGGATACCCACGACTCAGGTAGCTGTCCTACTGTCTGTTGTATTCTACTCTAATGATATCCTATTGTACTCTACCAAGGCCTCGTTCGTAGGGCACCCTACCGGCAGCGGATACCCACGACTCAGGTAGCTGTCCTACTGTCTGGAATGTAAATCACAGAAAAAGCCTTCCCTGTAGCTCAGTTGGTAGAGCATGGTGTTTGCAACACCAGGGTTGATGGGTTCGATTCCCACGGGGGGCCAGCACAGAAAAAAATGTATGAAATTGTATGCATTCACTACTGTAAGTCGCTCTGGATAAGAGCGTCTGCTAAATGACTAAAATGTAAATGTAAATATAGCTGTTCTACTGTCTGTTTTATTCTACTCTAATGATATCCTATTGTATGTTTTATTCTACTCTAATGATATCCTATTTTATGTTTTATTCTACTCTAATGATATCCTATTTTATGTTTTATTCTACTCTAATGATATCCTACTGTATGTTTTATTCTACTCTAATGATATCCTACTGTATGTTTTATTCTACTCTAATGATATCCTACTTTGTTTTATTCTACTCTAATGATATCCTACTTTATGTTTTATTCTACTCTAATGATATCCTATTGTATGTTTTATTCTACTCTAATGATATCCTACTTTGTTTTATTGTACTCTAATGATATCCTATTGTATGTTTTATTCTACTCTAATGATATCCTACTTTGTTTTATTGTACTCTAATGATATCCTATTGTATGTTTTATTCTACTCTAATGATATCCTATTGTATGTTTTAATCTACTCTAATGATATCCTATTGTATGTTTTAATCTACTCTAATGATATCCTATTGTATTGTACTCTAATGATATCCTATTTTATGTTTTATTCTACTCTAATGATATCCTACTTTGTTTTATTCTAATCTAATGATATCCTATTGTATGTTTTAATCTACTCTAATGATATCCTACTTTGTTTTATTCTACTCTAATGATATCCTATTGTATGTTTTATTCTACTCTAATGATATCCAATTGTATTTGTATTCTACTCTAATGATATACTACTTGATGTTTTATTCTACTCTAATGATATCCTACTTTGTTTTATTCTACTCTAATGATATCCTATTGTATTGTACTCTAATGATATCCTACTTTGGTTTATTCTACTCTAATGATATCCTATTGTATTCTACTCTAATGATATCCTACTTTGTTTTATTCTACTCTAATGATATCCTATTGTATTGTACTCTAATGATATCCTATTTTATGTTTTATTCTACTCTAATGATATCCTACTTTGTTTTATTCTACTCTAATGATATCCTATTTTATGTTTTATTCTACTCTAATGATATCCTACTTTGTTTTATTCTACTCTAATGATATCCTATTGTATGTTTTATTCTACTCTAATGATATCCTATTGTATTGTACTCTAATGATATCCTATTGTATGTTTTATTCTACTCTAATGATATCCTATTGTATTGTACTCTAATGATATCCTACTTTGTTTTATTCTACTCTAATGATATCCTATTGTATTCTACTCTAATGATATCCTACTTTGTTTTATTCTACTCTAATGATATCCTATTGTATTCTACTCTAATGATATCCTATTTTATGTTTTATTGTACTCTAATGATATCCTACTTTGTTTTATTCTACTCTAATGATATCCTACTTTGTTGTATTCTACTCTAATGATATCCTATTTTATGTTTTATTGTACTCTAATGATATCCTACTTTGTTTTTTTCTACTCTAATGATATCCTATTTTATGTTTTATTCTACTCTAATGATATCCTATTGTATTGTACTCTAATGATATCCTACTTTGTTTTATTCTACTCTAATGATATCCTATTGTATTCTACTCTAATGATATCCTACTTTGTTTTATTCTACTCTAATGATATCCTATTGTATTCTACTCTAATGATATCCTATTTTATGTTTTATTGTACTCTAATGATATCCTACTTTGTTTTATTCTACTCTAATGATATCCTACTTTGTTGTATTCTACTCTAATGATATCCTATTTTATGTTTTATTGTACTCTAATGATATCCTACTTTGTTTTTTTCTACTCTAATGATATCCTATTTTATGTTTTATTCTACTCTAATGATATCCTACTTTGTTTTATTATACTCTAATGATATCCTATTGTATGTTTTATTCTACTCTAATGATATCCTATTGTATGTTTTATTCTACTCTAATGATATCCTATTTTATGTTTTATTGTACTCTACTCTAATGATATCCTATTGTACTCTAATGATATCCTATTTTGTTTTATTCTACTCTAATGATATCCTACTTTGTTTTATTCTACTCTAATGATATCCTATTGTATGTTTTATTCTACTCTAATGATATCCAATTGTATTTGTATTCTACTCTAATGATATCCTACTTGATGTTTTATTCTACTCTAATGATATCCTACTTTGTTTTATTCTACTCTAATGATATCCTATTTTATGTTTTATTGTACTCTACTCTAATGATATCCTATTGTACTCTAATGATATCCTATTTTGTTTTATTCTACTCTAATGATATCCTACTTTGTTTTATTCTACTCTAATGATATCCTATTGTATGTTTTATTCTACTCTAATGATATCCAATTGTATTTGTATTCTACTCTAATGATATCCTACTTGATGTTTTATTCTACTCTAATGATATCCTACTTTGTTTTATTCTACTCTAATGATATCCTATTGTATTGTACTCTAATGATATCCTACTTTGTTTTATTCTACTCTAATGATATCCTATTGTATTCTACTCTAATGATATCCTACTTTGTTTTATTCTACTCTAATGATATCCTACTTTGTTTTATTCTACCTTAATGATATCCTATTGTATTCTACTCTAATGATATCCTATTTTATGTTTTATTGTACTCTAATGATATCCTATTGTATTCTACTCTAATGATATCCTACTTTGTTTTATTCTACTCTAATGATATCCTATTGTATTCTACTCTAATGATATCCTATTTTATGTTTTATTGTACTCTAATGATATCCTACTTTGTTTTATTCTACTCTAATGATATTCTACTTTGTTTTATTCTACTCTAATGATATCCTATTGTATGTTTTATTATACTCTAATGATATCCTATTTGATGTTTTATTGTACTCTAATGATATCCTACTTTGTTTTATTCTACTCTAATGATATCCTATTTTATGTTTTATTCTACTCTAATGATATCCTATTGTATGTTTTATTCTACTCTAATGATATCCTACTTTGTTTTATTCTACTCTAATGATATCCTATTGTATGTTTTATTCTACTCTAATGATATCCTATTGTATGTTTAATTCTACTCTAATGATATCCTATTTTATGTTTTATTCTACTCTAATGATATCCTATTGTATTGTACTCTAATGATATCCTATTGTATTGTACTCTAATGATATCCTATTGTATTGTACTCTAATGATATCCTATTGTATGTTTTATTCTACTCTAATGATATCCTATTGTATGTTTTATTCTACTCTAATGATATCCTATTGTATGTTTTATTCTACTCTAATGATATCCTACTTTGTTTTATTCTACTCTAATGATATCCTATTGTATTCTACTCTAATGATATCCTACTTTGTTTTATTCTACTCTAATGATATCCTATTGTATTCTACTCTAATGATATCCTACTTTGTTTTATTCTACTCTAATGATATCCTATTGTATTCTACTCTAATGATATCCTACTTTGTTTTATTCTACTCTAATGATATCCTATTGTATTCTACTCTAATGATATCCTATTTTATGTTTTATTGTACTCTAATGATATCCTACTTTGTTTTATTCTACTCTAATGATATCCTACTTTGTTGTATTCTACTCTAATGATATCCTATTTTATGTTTTATTCTACTCTAATGATATCCTACTTTGTTTTATTCTACTCTAATGATATCCTATTGTATGTTTTATTCTACTCTAATGATATCCTATTGTATGTTTTATTCTACTCTAATGATATCCTATTTTATGTTTTATTGTACTCTACTCTAATGATATCCTATTGTACTCTAATGATATCCTATTTTATGTTTTATTCTACTCTAATGATATCCTACTTTGTTTTATTCTACTCTAATGATATCCTATTGTATGTTTTATTCTACTCTAATGATATGCAATTGTATTTGTATTCTACTCTAATGATATCCTACTTGATGTTTTATTCTACTCTAATGATATCCTACTTTGTTTTATTCTACTCTAATGATATCCTATTGTATTGTACTCTAATGATATCCTATTGTATGTTTTATTCTACTCTAATGATATCCAATTGTATTTGTATTCTACTCTAATGATATCCTACTTGATGTTTTATTCTACTCTAATGATATCCTACTTTGTTTTATTCTACTCTAATGATATCCTATTGTATGTTTTATTCTACTCTAATGATATGCAATTGTATTTGTATTCTACTCTAATGATATCCTACTTGATGTTTTATTCTACTCTAATGATATCCTACTTTGTTTTATTCTACTCTAATGATATCCTATTGTATTGTACTCTAATGATATCCTACTTTGTTTTATTCTACTCTAATGATATCCTATTGTATTCTACTCTAATGATATCCTACTTTGTTTTATTCTACTCTAATGATATCCTACTTTGTTTTATTCTACCTTAATGATATCCTATTGTATTCTACTCTAATGATATCCTATTTTATGTTTTATTGTACTCTAATGATATCCTACTTTGTTTTAATCTACTCTAATGATATCCTACTTTGTTTTATTCTACTCTAATGATATCCTATTTTATGTTTTATTCTACTCTAATGATATCCTACTTTGTTTTATTCTACTCTAATGATATCCTATTTTATGTTTTATTCTACTCTAATGATATCCTATTGTATGTTTTATTCTACTCTAATGATATCCTATTGTATGTTTTATTCTACTCTAATGATATCCTATTTTATGTTTTATTGTACTCTAATGATATCCTATTTTATGTTTTATTCTACTCTAATGATATCCTACTTTATGTTTTATTCTACTCTAATGATATCCTACTTTATGTTTTATTCTACTCTAATGATATCCTATTTGATGTTTTATTGTTCTCTACTCTAATGATATCCTATTGTATTTGTATTGTACTCTAATGACATCCTATTTTGTTTTATTATACTCTAATGATATCCTATTGTATTCTACTCTAATGATATCCTACTTTATGTTTTATTCTACTCTAATGATATCCTATTTGATGTTTTATTGTTCTCTACTCTAATGATATCCTATTGTATGTTTTAATCTACTCTAATGACATCCTATTTTGTTTTATTATACTCTAATGATATCCTATTGTATTTGTATTGTACTCTACTCTAATGATGTCCTATTGTATGTTTTATTCTACTCTAATGATATCCTATTGTATGTTTTATTGTACTCTAATGATATCCTATTGTATGTTTTATTCTACTCTAATGATATCCTACTTTATGTTTTATTGTACTCTAATGATATCCTACTTTATGTTTTATTCTACTTTGTTTTATTGTACTCCAATGATATCCTATTGTATTTGTATTCTACTCTAATGATATCCTATTTTGTTTTATTATACTCTAATGATATCCTATTTTATGTTTTATTATACTCTAATGATATCCTATTGTATGTTTTATTGTACTCTAATGATATCCTACTTTGTTTTATTATACTCTAATGATATCCTGTTGTATGTTGTATTGTACTCTAATGATATCCTATTGTATTTGTATTGTACTCTACTGTAATGATATCCTATTGTATTTGTATTGTACTCTAATGATATCCTATTTTATGTTTTATTGTACTCTAATGATATCCTATTTACTGTGTATTGTACTCTAATGATATCCTATTGTATTTGTATTGTACTCTAATGATATCCTATTTTATGTTTTATTGTACTCTAATGATATCCTATTTACTGTGTATTGTACTCTAATGATATCCTATTTTATTTGTATTGTACTCTAATGATATCCTATTGTATGTTTTATTCTACTCTAATGATATCCTATTTTGTTTTATTCTACTCTAATGATATCCTACTTTGTTTTATTTTACTCTAATGATATCCTACTTTGTTTTATTGTACTCTAATGATATCCTATTTTATGTTTTATTCTACTCTAATGATATACTACTTCATGTTTTATTCTACTCTAATGATATCCTATTGTATGTTTTATTCTACTCTAATGATACCCTATTGTATGTTGTATTCTACTCTAATGATATCCTATTGTACTCTAATGATATCCTACTTTGTTTTATTGTACTCTAATGATATCCTATTTTATGTTTTATTGTACTCTAATGATATCCTACTTTGTTTTATTGTACTCTAATGATATCCTACTGTCTGTTTTATTCTACTCTAATGATAGCCTATTGTATTTGTATTGTACTCTACTCTAATGATATCCTACTTTGTTTTATTCTACTCTAATTATATCCTACTTTGTTTTATTGTACTCTAATTATATCCTACTTTGTTTTATTGTACTCTAATGATATCCTACTGTCTGTTTTATTCTACTCTAATGATAGCCTATTGTATTTGTATTGTACTCTAATGATATCCTATTGTATTTGTATTGTACTCTACTCTAATGATATCCTATTGTATGTTTTATTCTACTCTAATGATATCCTATTTTATGTTTTATTATACTCTAATGATATCTTATTTAATGTTTTATTATACTCTAATGATATCTTATTTTATGTTTTATTCTACTCTAATGATATCCTATTGTATTGTACTCTAATGATATCCTATTGTATGTTTTATTCTACTCTAATGATATCCTACTGTATGTTTTATTCTACTCTAATGATATCCTATTGTATATGTATTGTACTCTACTGTATTTGTATTGTACTCTAATGATATCCTATTGTATGTTTTATTATACTCTAATGATATCCTATTGTACTCTAATGATATCCTACTTTGTTTTATTCTACTCTAATGATATCCTATTGTATTTGTATTCTACTCTAATTATATCCTATTTTATGTTTTATTGTACTCTAATGATATCCTATTGTATATGTATTGTACTCTACTGTATTTGTATTGTACTCTAATGATATCCTATTGTATTTGTATTGTACTCTAATGATATCCTATTGTATGTTTTATTCTACTCTAATGATATCCTATTGTACTCTAATGATATCCTATTGTATTTGTATTGTACTCTAATGATATCCTATTGTATTCTAATGATATCCTATTTTATGTGTGTTGTACTCTAATGATATCCTATTGTATTGTACTCTAATTATTTTCTGTTACATTCTATTATATTCTACTCATTATATTATTCTACTCTAATTCTATTATATTCTACTCTAAATAGATTGTTACATTCTATTATATTCTACTCATTATATTATTCTACTCTAATTCTATTATATTCTACTCTAAATAGTTTCTGTTACATTCTATTATATTATACTCTAATTCTATTCTGTTCTGTTTTATATTATATACTACTATATTTTTTATTATTCTATTATATTCTACTCTAATTCTATTATTTTCTACTCTAAATAGTTTCTGTTACATTCTGTTATTTTCTACTCATTCTATTCTGTCCTAATTATTTTCTATTATATTATACTCTAATTCTATTATTTTCTACTCTAAATAAATTGTTACATTCTATTATATTCTACTCATTATATTATTCTACTCTAATTCTATTATTTTCTACTCTAAATAGTTTCTGTTACATTCTATTATATTCTACTCATTATATTATTATACTCTAATTCTATTATATTCTACTCTAAATAGTTTCTGTTACATTCTATTATATTCTACTCATTATATTATTCTACTCTAATTCTATTATATTCTACTCTAAATAGTTTCTGTTACATTCTATTATATTCTACTCTAATTCTATTATTTTCTACTCTAAATAGTTTCTGTTACATTCTATTATATTCTACTCTAATTCTATTATTTTCTACTCTAAATAGTTTCTGTTACATTCTGTTATTTTCTACTCATTCTATTCTGTCCTAATTATTTTCTATTATATTATACTCTAATTCTATTATTTTCTACTCTAAATAAATTGTTACATTCTATTATATTCTACTCATTATATTATTATACTCTAATTCTATTATATTCTACTCTAAATAGTTTCTGTTACATTCTATTATATTCTACTCATTATATTATTATACTCTAATTCTATTATATTCTACTCTAAATAGTTTCTGTTACATTCTATTATATTCTACTCTAATTCTATTATTTTCTCTTCTCCTGTAATGGTTTTCTGTTCTATTGTATTATATTTCTGCTCTACTCCACCCTGACTGTATAATATTTCTGCTCTACTCCACCCTGATTGTATAATATTTCTGCTCTACTCCACCCTGACTGTATAATATTTCTGCTCTACTCCACCCTGACTGTATAATATTTCTGCTCTACTCCACCCTGATTGTATAATATTTCTGCTCTACTCCACCCTGATTGTATTATATTTCTGCTCTACTCCACCCTGATTGTATTATATTTCTGCTCTACTCCACCCTGATTGTATAATATTTCTGCTCTACTCCACCCTGATTGTATTATATTTCTGCTCTACTCCACCCTGATTGTATTATATTTCTGCTCTACTCCACCCTGATTGAAATAATATTTCTGCTCTACTCCACCCTGATTGTATTATATTTCTGCTCTACTCCACCCTAATTGTATTATATTTCTGCTCTACTCCACCCTGATTGTATAATATTTCTGCTCTACTCCACCCTGATTGTATAATATTTCCGCTCTACTCCACCCTAATTGTATTATATTTCTGCTCTACTCCACCCTGATTGTATAATATTTCTGCTCTACTCCACCCTGATTGTATTATATTTCTGCTCTACTCCACCCTGATTGTATAATATTTCTGCTCTACTCCACCCTGATTGTATTATATTTCTGCTCTACTCCACCCTGATTGTATAATATTTCTGCTCTACTCCACCCTGATTGTATTATATTTCTGCTCTACTCCACCCTGATTGTATTATATTATTGCTCTACTCCACCCTGATTGTATAATATTTCTGCTCTACTCCACCCTGATTGTATTATATTTCTGCTCTACTCTACCCTGATTGTATAATATTTCTGCTCTACTCCACCCTGATTGTATTATATTTCTGCTCTACTCCACCCTGATTGTATAATATTTCTGCTCTACTCCACCCTGATTGTATTATATTTCTGCTCTACTCCACCCTGATTGTATTATATTATTGCTCTACTCCACCCTGACTGTATTATATTTCTGCTCTACTCCACCCTGATTGTATAATATTTCTGCTCTAATCCACCCTGATTGTATTATATTTCTGCTCTACTCCACCCTGATTGTATTATATTTCTGCTCTACTCCACCCTGATTGTATAATATTTCTGCTCTACTCCACCCTGATTGTATAATATTTCTGCTCTACTCCACCCTGACTGTATAATATTTCTGCTCTACTCCACCCTGATTGTATAATATTTCTGCTCTACTCCACCCTGATTGTATTATATTTCTGCTCTACTCCACCCTGATTGTATTATATTTCTGCTCTACTCCACCCTGATTGTATAATATTTCTGCTCTACTCCACCCTGATTGTATTATATTTCTGCTCTACTCCACCCTGATTGTGTAATATTTCTGCTCTACTCCACCCTGATTGTATAATATTTCTGCTCTACTCCACCCTGATTGTATAATATTTCTGCTCTACTCCACCCTGATTGTATAATATTTCTGCTCTACTCCACCCTGATTGTATAATATTTCTGCTCTACTCCACCCTGACTGTATTATATTTCTGCTCTACTCCACCCTGATTGTATAATATTTCTGCTCTACTCCACCCTGATTGTATAATATTTCTGCTCTACTCCACCCTGATTGTATAATATTTCTGCTCTACTCCACCCTGACTGTATTATATTTCTGCTCTACTCCACCCTGATTGTATAATATTTCTGCTCTACTCCACCCTGACTGTATAATATTTCTGCTCTACTCCACCCTGACTGTATAATATTTCTGCTCTACTCCACCCTGATTGTGTTATATTTCTGCTCTACTCCACCCTGATTGTATAATATTTCTGCTCTACTCCACCCTGACTGTATAATATTTCTGCTCTACTCCACCCTGATTGTATAATATTTCTGCTCTACTCCACCCTGATTGTATAATATTTCTGCTCTACTCCACCCTGATTGTATAATATTTCTGCTCTACTCCACCCTGATTGTATAATATTTCTTCTCTACTCCACCCTGATTGTATTATATTTCTGCTCTACTCCACCCTGACTGTATAATATTTCTGCTCTACTCCACCCTGACTGTATAATATTTCTGCTCTACTCCACCCTGACTGTATTATATTTCTGCTCTACTCCACCCTGACTGTATAATATTTCTGCTCTACTCCACCCTGACTGTATAATATTTCTGCTCTACTCCACCCTGACTGTATAATATTTCTGCTCTACTCCACCCTGACTGTATAATATTTCTGCTCTACTCCACCCTGACTGTATAATATTTCTGCTCTACTCCACCCTGACTGTATAATATTTCTGCTCTACTCCACCCTGATTGTATAATATTTCTGCTCTACTCCACCCTGATTGTATAATATTTCTGCTCTACTCCACCCTGACTGTATAATATTTCTGCTCTACTCCACCCTGACTGTATAATATTTCTGCTCTACTCCACCCTGATTGTATAATATTTCTGCTCTACTCCACCCTGATTGTATAATATTTCTGCTCTACTCCACCCTGATTGTATTATATTTCTGCTCTACTCCACCCTGATTGTATAATATTTCTGCTCTACTCCACCCTGATTGTATTATATTTCTGCTCTACTCCACCCTGATTGTATTATATTTCTGCTCTACTCCACCCTGACTGTATAATATTTCTGCTCTACTCCACCCTGACTGTATAATATTTCTGCTCTACTCCACCCTGATTGTATAATATTTCTGCTCTACTCCACCCTGATTGTATAATATTTCTGCTCTACTCCACCCTGATTGTATAATATTTCTGCTCTACTCCACCCTGATTGTATAATATTTCTTCTCTACTCCACCCTGATTGTATTATATTTCTGCTCTACTCCACCCTGACTGTATAATATTTCTGCTCTACTCCACCCTGACTGTATAATATTTCTGCTCTACTCCACCCTGACTGTATTATATTTCTGCTCTACTCCACCCTGACTGTATAATATTTCTGCTCTACTCCACCCTGACTGTATAATATTTCTGCTCTACTCCACCCTGACTGTATAATATTTCTGCTCTACTCCACCCTGACTGTATAATATTTCTGCTCTACTCCACCCTGACTGTATAATATTTCTGCTCTACTCCACCCTGACTGTATAATATTTCTGCTCTACTCCACCCTGATTGTATAATATTTCTGCTCTACTCCACCCTGATTGTATAATATTTCTGCTCTACTCCACCCTGACTGTATAATATTTCTGCTCTACTCCACCCTGACTGTATAATATTTCTGCTCTACTCCACCCTGATTGTATAATATTTCTGCTCTACTCCACCCTGATTGTATAATATTTCTGCTCTACTCCACCCTGATTGTATTATATTTCTGCTCTACTCCACCCTGATTGTATAATATTTCTGCTCTACTCCACCCTGATTGTATTATATTTCTGCTCTACTCCACCCTGATTGTATTATATTTCTGCTCTACTCCACCCTGACTGTATAATATTTCTGCTCTACTCCACCCTGACTGTATAATATTTCTGCTCTACTCCCCTTGTAGTTTTGTGGAGGACTCCCGTGTGGTGCTGGGCGACTCTAAGGAAGGAGCGTTCGCCTACGTCCACCACCTGACTCTGTACGACCTGGAGGCCCGGGGTTTCGTCCGCCCGTTCTGCATGGCGTACGTCTCCGCCGACGAGAGGAAGATCATGCAGCAGTTCCAGGAGCTGTCGCTCCGCTTCTCACGAGCCTCCGAGCTCCTGAAGACCGGAAACCGACGGGCCTTCGCCCGCGAGCTGCAGAGGAAGCTACGAGACCTGGAGTAAGAGGAGAGATACGCACACTATACACACACACACACACAGACACACACACACACACACACACACACAGACACACACACTTTGACACACACACACACACACTCACTCTGACACACACACACACACTCTGACACACACACACACTCTGAGACACACTCTGACACACACACTCTGACACACACTCACTCTGACACACACACACACTCTAACACACACACAGACACACACACACACACACACACACAGACACACACACTTTGACACACACACACACACACTCACTCTGACACACACACACACACTCTGACACACACACACACTCTGAGACACACTCTGACACACACACTCTGACACACACACACTCTGACACACACACACACACACACACAGTCTGACACACACTCACACTGACACACACACACACACACTCTGACACACAGACACACACACACACACACACTCTCTGACACCACACACTCTGACACACACACACACTCACACTGACACACACACACTGACACACACACACACACTCTGACACACAGTCACACACAGACACACACACACTCACTCTGACACACACACACTAACACACACACTTACACACACACACACACACTCTGACACACACACACTATACACACACACACACACACACACACTCACTCTGACACACACACACACTCTGACACACACACACACACACACTCTGAGACACACTCTGACACACACACTGACACACACACACACACACACACACACACACACTCACTCACTCACTCACTCACTCTGACACACACACACACACACACACACACTCACACTGACACACACACACTGACACACACACACACACACTCTGACACACAGACACACACAGACACACACACACTCACTCTGACACACACACACTAACACACACTCTGACACACACACTACTACTGCTACAATCTGTTGTAACTTCCCGTCGTGCCCCTTCCTGCCAGGTACACGCGGTCCGTTCTGCAGACACACTCTAACACACACACACACTCTGACACACACACACTATACACACACACACACACACACTCACTCTGACACACACACACACTACTACTGCTACAATCTGTTGTAACTTCCCGTCGTGCCCCTTCCTGCCAGGTACACGCGGTCCGTTCTGCAGACAGAGGAAGGGCTTCAGCGCGAGGCGGGGCCTCAGGGCTGTTACTCCGCCCACGCGGTGGACAAGGCCAATGAGCTTGCAGCGATGGAGAAGAGTATCTTCGAGCACCGAGACCTGCTGAGACAGATCACCTCCTACCTTCTCCGCCCTCGCCGGGACCCCCACGCAGCACACTGCCAACACTGCGTCACCGAGTCCCGGAAACACAGAGACTCCTCGCCTCCTGGTTCCGACCCCGGCGGCGAGGAGGAGGGAGAGAGGAGGAGGAGGAGACAGTCTTACACCCCTCAGCTGATGAAAGGGAAACCGGCGAAATGTTTCGCCAAACGTCTGAAGAACATGACGGAGTTATGCGAGGAGTGGTTCTACGAAGCCGCGGTGGAACTTCTCGCTCACACGGAGAGGTGTTTCCGGGGGGATCTGTGTTACCTGTACACCCGCCGCTTGGACCGAGCTCTACGCAGGAAACAGAACGTCGTCAACTTCCTGTTCGAGGAGGAGCTCGGGGAGGAAGAAGAGGAGGTAGCGGCGCTGGGAAGAATCTTCTGTTCTCTAAACCACGCGACGGGGACGGACCAACGCTCGCGTCTTATACACACCCCTTCCGTCGCGCTTTGCCCCGAGCCAGACCTTCCAGAGGTGTACCCTCTCTGTCCTGATAACTCTGCCCCGCAGAGCGACGCCCTGGCTGGGGACGAGAGGCTGGAGTCGTCACTCTCTGATCTGACCGTGGAGACACAGGACCAAGAAAGCTCTGAGGAGAATAAGGACAGCTTTAGTAGTGACAGGAGTGGAGGAGAGGAAGAGGAGGAGGAGGAAGGACAGGAGGAAGGAGACCAGACCCCTGTTTTTCTGCTGGAGACTGAGGAAGGGGGAGAGGGTGAGAACGAAGGAGGGTTTGAGAGAGAGGCTGAGACAGGACAGAGAGGGGCTGAGACAGGACAGAGAGGGGCTGAGACAGGGGAGAGAGGGGCTGAGACAGGACAGAGAGGGGCTGAGACAGGACAGAGAGGGGCTGAGACAGGGGAGAGAGGGGCTGAGACAGGACAGAGAGGGGCTGAGACAGGGGAGAGAGGGGCTGAGACAGGACAGAGAGGGGCTGAGACAGGACAGAGAGGGGCTGAGACAGGACAGAGAGGGGCTGAGACAGGACAGAGAGGGGCTGAGACAGGACAGAGAGGTACTGAGACAGAGGAGAGAGGGGCTGAGACAGGACAGAGAGGGGCTGAGACAGGACAGAGAGGGGCTGAGACAGGACAGAGAGGTACTGAGACAGGACAGAGAGGGGCTGAGACAGGACAGAGAGGGGCTGAGACAGGACAGAGAGGGGCTGAGACAGGACAGAGAGGGACTGAGACAGAGGAGAGAGGGGCTGAGACAGGACAGAGAGGTGCTGAGACAGGACAGAGAGGGGCCGAGACAGCTGAGACAGGACAGAGAGGGGCTGAGACAGGACAGAGAGGGACCGAGACAGGACAGAGAGGTGCCGAGACAGGACAGAGAGGGGCTGAGACAGCTGAGACAGGACAGAGAGGGGCTGAGACAGGACAGAGAGGGGCTGAGACAGGACAGAGAGGTACTGAGACAGGACAGAGAGGGGCCGAGACAGGACAGAGAGGTACTGAGACAGGACATAGAGGGGCTGAGACAGGACATAGAGGGGCTGAGACAGGACAGAGAGGGGCCGAGACAGAGGAGAGAGGGACCGAGACAGAGGAGAGAGGGACCGAGACAGGACAGAGAGGGGCTGAGACAGGACAGAGAGGGGCTGAGACAGGACAGAGAGGGACTGAGACAGGACAGAGAGGGGCTGAGACAGAGGAGAGAGGGGCCGAGACAGGACAGAGAGGGGCCGAGACAGGACAGAGAGGGGCCGAGACAGGACAGAGAGGGGCCGAGACAGGACAGAGAGGGGCCGAGACAGGACAGAGAGGGGCCGAGACAGGACAGAGAGGGGCCGAGACAGGACAGAGAGGGACCGAGACAGGACAGAGAGGTGCCGAGACAGGACAGAGAGGTGCCGAGACAGGACAGAGAGGGACCGAGACAGGACAGAGAGGTGCCGAGACAGGACAGAGAGGGGCCGAGACAGGACAGAGAGGTGCCGAGACAGGACAGAGAGTTCCTGACCCTGAGTTGTTGGTCCACATGGACACGGCCTGCTGCATGTCTCAGGCCGAAGGCTTCCTGTCCAACTCTTCTCCCACAGACACGCTACCTGCTTCTGGGCTGCAGCCCGGCTCTCTACCCCTCCCACCGGTGGTCAGCCAGGAGCCCCAGGCCATGCTGTCGATCCAGGGGGTCTACGGCCTGGGTTCCCCACACTACCAGAACCCCGGGGCTGGACTGGACCTGCCCGTCTCCTCCTTGGGAGATGCCACCTCCAAGGGGTCGGACCAGGACGGGTCGGACTGTACCACGTCAGCGTCTACGGGGTCGGAACGGGCCGGTTCACCTCCGGGGTACGGCGGGGTGGTGGTAACGCTGAGGCAGAAGAAGAGGGCTGGACAGGAAGCCCTCAGGTGAGTAACTCGTTCGGGTCGATTTAATTCATTCTGTAGTTAAAGAGGACTCTCGGATTTCTCCTGTCTATGTGTGTGTGTGTGTTTTCTATACCCTGCTCGTTCTCCCCACCCCGACGGCTTCAACTCTTCTGGTGTAGTGTTACCCTGGGCGTACAAACCCTGGGCTCCCCACCCCGACGGCTTCAACCCTTCTGGTGTAGTGTTACCCTGGGCGTACAAACCCTGGGCTCCCCACCCCGGCTTCAACCCTTCTGGTGTAGTGTTACCCTGGGCGTACAAACCCTGGGCTCCCCACCCCGGCTTCAACCCTTCTGGTGTAGTGTTACCCTGGGCGTACAAACCCTGGGCTCCCCACCCCGGCTTCAACCCTTCTGGTGTAGTGTTACCCTGGGCGTACAAACCCTGGGCTCCCCACCCCGGCTTCAACCCTTCTGGTGTAGTGTTACCCTGGGCGTACAAACCCTGGGCTCCCCACCCCGGCTTCAACCCTTCTGGTGTAGTGTTACCCTGGGCGTACAAACCCTGGGCTCCCCACCCCGGCTTCAACCCTTCTGGTGTAGTGTTACCCTGGGCGTACAAACCCTGGGCTCCCCACCCCGACGGCTTCAACCCTTCTGGTGTAGTGTTACCCTGGGCGTACAAACCCCCCCGTGTGGAATTCCTGGTGTCTGGCAGCGTTTTGGAAAACTGCCGATCGGGTGGTCAAGAACGTAAAGTTCGTCTCAGCCTCGGGGGGCTGCTCTTCAGTCAGTCAGACTTTATGAACCCTAACTTTATAACACCCGGCCTGTTCCCTAGGAAACTCTGGAGCTGGATAACACCCGGCCTGTTCCCTAGGGAACTCTGGGGCTGGATAACACCCGGCCTGTTCCCTAGGAAACTCTGGAGCTGGATAACACCCGGCCTGTTCCCTAGGGAACTCTGGGGCTGGATAACACCCGGCCTGTTCCCTAGGAAACTCTGGAGCTGGATAACACCCGGCCTGTTCCCTAGGAAACTCTGGAGCTGGATAACACCCGGCCTGTTCCCTAGGGAACTCTGGGGCTGGATAACACCCGGCCTGTTCCCTAGGAAACTCTGGAGCTGGATAACACCCGGCCTGTTCCCTAGGAAACTCTGGAGCTGGATAACACCCGGCCTGTTCCCTAGGAAACTCTGGAGCTGGATAACACCCGGCCTGTTCCCTAGGGAACTCTGGGGCTGGATAACACCCGGCCTGTTCCCTAGGAAACTCTGGAGCTGGATAACACCCGGCCTGTTCCCTAGGAAACTCTGGAGCTGGATAACACCCGGCCTGTTCCCTAGGGAACTCTGGGGCTGGATAACACCCGGCCTGTTCCCTAGGAAACTCTGGAGCTGGATAACACCCGGCCTGTTCCCTAGGAAACTCTGGAGCTGGATAACACCCGGCCTGTTCCCTAGGAAACTCTGGGGCTGGATGACACCCGGCCTGTTCCCTAGGAAACTCTGGAGCTGAATTACACCCGGCCTGTTCCCTAGGAAACTCTGGAGCTGGATAACACCCGGCCTGTTCCCTAGGAAACTCTGGAGCTGGATAACACCCGGCCTGTTCCCTAGGAAACTCTGGAGCTGAATAACACCCGGCCTGTTCCCTAGGAAACTCTGGAGCTGAATAACACCCGGCCTGTTCCCTAGGAAACTCTGGGGCTGGATAACACCCGGCCTGTTCCCTAGGAAACTCTGGAGCTGGATAACACCCGGCCTGTTCCCTAGGAAACTCTGGAGCTGGATAACACCCGGCCTGTTCCCTAGGAAACTCTGGAGCTGGATAACACCCGGCCTGTTCCCTAGGAAACTCTGGAGCTGAATAACACCCGGCCTGTTCCCTAGGAAACTCTGGAGCTGAATAACACCCGACCTGTTCCCTAGGAAACTCTATTATATTCTACTATGTATATACTGTAATATATTCTACTATGTGTATACTGTATTATATTCTACTATGTATATACTGTAATATATTCTACTATGTATATACTGTATTATATTCTACTATGTATATACTGTATTATATTCTACTATGTATATACTGTAATATATTCTACTATGTATATACTGTATTATATTCTACTATGTATATACTGTATTATATTCTACTATGTATATACTGTAATATATTCTACTATGTATATACTGTAATATATTCTACTATGTATATACTGTAATATATTCTACTATGTATATACTGTAATATATTGTACTATGTATATACTGTATTATATTCTACTATGTATATACTGTATTATATTCTACTATGTATATACTGTAATATATTCTACTATGTATATACTGTAATATATTCTACTATGTATATACTGTATTATATTCTACTATGTATATACTGTATTATATTCTATGTATATACTGTAATATATTCTACTATGTATATACTGTAATATATTCTACTATGTATATACTGTATTATATTCTACTATGTATATACTGTATTATATTCTACTATGTATATACTGTAATATATTCTACTATGTATATACTGTAATATATTCTACTATGTATATACTGTAATATATTCTACTATGTATATACTGTAATATATTCTACTATGTATATACTGTATTATATTCTACTATGTATATACTGTATTATATTCTACTATGTATATACTGTAATATATTCTACTATGTATATACTGTAATATATTCTACTATGTATATACTGTAATATATTCTACTATGTATATACTGTATTATATTCTACTACGTATATACTGTATTATATTCTACTATGTATATACTGTAATATATTCTACTGTATATACTGTAATATATTCTACTATGTATATACTGTAATATATTCTACTATGTATATACTGTAATATATTCTACTATGTATATACTGTATTATATTCTACTATGTATATACTGTATTATATTCTACTATGTATATACTGTAATATATTCTATTATGTATATACTGTATTATATTCTACTATGTATATACTGTATTCTATACTATTCTACTGTATCTGTATGTATTCTGCTGCTCTGACATCGTTGGAGCTAGAAACACAAGCATTTAGTTAGATATTACTGTTGGAGCTAGAAACACAAGCATTTAGTTAGATATTACTGTTGGAGCTAGAAACACAAGCATTTAGTTAGATATTACTGTTGGAGCTGGGAACACAAGCATTTAGTTAGATATTACTGTTGGAGCTAGAAACACAAGCATTTAGTTAGATATTACTGCACTGTTGGAGCTAGAAACACAAGCATTTAGTTAGATATTACTGTTGGAGCTAGAAACACAAGCATTTAGTTAGATATTACTGCACTGTTGGAGCTAGAAACACAAGCATTTAGTTAGATTTTACTGCACTGTTGGAGCTGGGAACACAAGCATTTAGTTAGATATTACTGTTGGAGCTAGGAACACAAGCATTTAGTTAGATATTACTGTTGGAGCTAGAAACACAAGCATTTAGTTAGATATTACTGTTGGAGCTGGGAACACAAGCATTTAGTTAGATATTACTGCACTGTTGGAGCTAGAAACACAAGCATTTAGTTAGATATTACTGTTGGAGCTAGGAACACAAGCATTTAGTTAGATATTACTGTTGGAGCTAGAAACACAAGCATTTAGTTAGATATTACTGTTGGAGCTGGGAACACAAGCATTTAGTTAGATATTACTGTTGGAGCTAGAAACACAAGCATTTAGTTAGATATTACTGTTGGAGCTGGGAACACAAGTATTTAGTTAGATATTACTGCACTGTTGGAGCTAGAAACACAAGCATTTAGTTAGATATTACTGCACTGTTGGAGCTAGAAACACAAGCATTTAGTTAGATATTACTGCACTGTTGGAGCTAGAAACACAAGCATTTAGTTAGATATTACTGTTGGAGCTAGGAACACAAGCATTTAGTTAGATATTACTGTTGGAGCTAGAAACACAAGCATTTAGTTAGATATTACTGTTGGAGCTGGGAACACAAGCATTTAGTTAGATATTACTGTTGGAGCTAGAAACACAAGCATTTAGTTAGATATTACTGTTGGAGCTGGGAACACAAGTATTTAGTTAGATATTACTGCACTGTTGGAGCTAGAAACACAAGCATTTAGTTAGATATTACTGCACTGTTGGAGCTAGAAACACAAGCATTTAGTTAGATATTACTGCACTGTTGGAGCTAGAAACACAAGCATTTAGTTAAATATTACTGTTGGAGCTAGAAACAAGCATTTAGTTAGATATTACTGTTGGAGCTGGGAACACAAGCATTTAGTTAGATATTACTGCACTGTTGGAGCTAGAAACACAAGCATTTAGTTAGATATTACTGTTGGAGCTGGGAACACAAGCATTTAGTTAGATATTACTGTTGGAGCTAGAAACACAAGCATTTAGTTAGATATTACTGTTGGAGCTAGAAACACAAGCATTTAGTTAGATATTACTGTTGGAGCTAGAAACACAAGCATTTAGTTAGATATTACTGTTGGAGCTAGAAACACAAGCATTTAGTTAGATATTACTGTTGGAGCTGGGAACACAAGCATTTAGTTAGATATTACTGCACTGTTGGAGCTAGAAACACAAGCATTTAGTTAGATATTACTGTTGGAGCTGGGAACACAAGCATTTAGTTAGATATTACTGCACTGTTGGAGCTAGAAACACAAGCATTTAGTTAGATATTACTGTACTGTTGGAGCTGGGAACACAAGCATTTAGTTAGATATTACTGTTGGAGCTAGAAACACAAGCATTTAGTTAGATACTACTGTTGGAGCTGGGAACACAAGCATTTAGTTAGATACTACTGTTGGAGCTGGAAACACAAGCATTTAGTTAGATATTACTGTTGGAGCTGGGAACACAAGCATTTAGTTAGATATTACTGCACTGTTGGAGCTGGGAACACAAGCATTTAGTTAGATATTACTGTTGGAGCTAGAAACACAAGCATTTAGTTAGATATTACTGTTGGAGCTAGAAACACAAGCATTTAGTTAGATATTACTGTTGGAGCTGGGAACACAAGCATTTAGTTAGATATTACTTTTGGAGCTAGAAACACAAGCATTTAGTTAGATATTACTGTTGGAGCTAGAAACAAGCATTTAGTTAGATATTACTGTTGGAGCTGGGAACACAAGCATTTAGTTAGATATTACTGTTGGAGCTAGGAACACAAGCATTTAGTTAGAAATTACTGTTGGAGCTAGAAACACAAGCATTTAGTTAGATATTACTGTTGGAGCTGGGAACACAAGCATTTAGTTAGATATTACTTTTGGAGCTAGAAACACAAGCATTTAGTTAGATATTACTGTTGGAGCTAGAAACACAAGCATTTAGTTAGATATTACTGTTGGAGCTAGAAACACAAGCATTTAGTTAGATATTACTGTTGGAGCTGGGAACACAAGCATTTAGTTAGATACTACTGTTGGAGCTGGGAACACAAGCATTTAGTTAGATATTACTGCACTGTTGGAGCTGGGAACACAAGCATTTAGTTAGATATTACTGCACTGTTGGAGCTAGGAACACAAGCATTTAGTTAGATATTACTGTTGGAGCTAGAAACACAAGCATTTAGTTAGATACTACTGTTGGAGCTGGGAACACAAGCATTTAGTTAGATACTACTGTTGGAGCTGGGAACACAAGCATTTAGTTAGATATTACTGTTGGAGCTGGGAACACAAGCATTTAGTTAGATATTACTGTTGGAGCTGGGAACACAAGCATTTAGTTAGATATTACTGCACTGTTGGAGCTAGAAACACAAGCATTTAGTTAGATATTACTGTTGGAGCTAGAAACACAAGCATTTAGTTAGATATTACTGTTGGAGCTGGGAACACAAGCATTTAGTTAGATATTACTGTTGGAGCTGGGAACACAAGCATTTAGTTAGATATTACTGTTGGAGCTAGAAACACAAGCATTTAGTTAGATACTACTGTTGGAGCTGGGAACACAAGCATTTAGTTAGATATTACTGCACTGTTGGAGCTAGAAACACAAGCATTTAGTTAGATATTACTGTTGGAGCTAGAAACACAAGCATTTAGTTAGATATTACTGCACTGTTGGAGCTGGGAACACAAGCATTTAGTTAGATATTACTGTTGGAGCTGGGAACACAAGCATTTAGTTAGATACTACTGTTGGAGCTAGGAACACAAGCATTTAGTTAGATATTACTGCACTGTTGGAGCTGGGAACACAAGCATTTAGTTAGATATTACTGCACTGTTGGAGCTAGGAACACAAGCATTTAGTTAGATACTACTGCACTGTTGGAGCTAGAAACACAAGCATTTAGTTAGATATTACTGTTGGAGCTGGGAACACAAGCATTTAGTTAGATATTACTGCACTGTTGGAGCTAGAAACACAAGCATTTAGTTAGATACTACTGTTGGAGCTAGGAACACAAGCATTTAGTTAGATATTACTGTTGGAGCTAGAAACACAAGCATTTAGTTAGATATTACTGTTGGAGCTAGAAACACAAGCATTTAGTTAGATATTACTGTTGGAGCTGGGAACACAAGCATTTAGTTAGATATTACTGTTGGAGCTGGGAACTCAAGCATTTAGTTAGATATTACTGCACTGTTGGAGCTAGGAACACAAGCATTTAGTTAGATATTACTGCACTGTTGGAGCTAGGAACACAAGCATTTAGTTAGATATTACTGCACTGTTGGAGCTAGAAACACAAGCATTTAGTTAGATACTACTGCACTGTTGGAGCTAGAAACACAAGCATTTAGTTAGATATTACTGTTGGAGCTGGGAACACAAGCATTTAGTTAGATATTACTGCACTGTTGGAGCTAGAAACACAAGCATTTAGTTAGATACTACTGTTGGAGCTAGGAACACAAGCATTTAGTTAGATATTACTGTTGGAGCTAGAAACACAAGCATTTAGTTAGATATTACTGTTGGAGCTAGAAACACAAGCATTTAGTTAGATATTACTGTTGGAGCTGGGAACACAAGCATTTAGTTAGATATTACTGTTGGAGCTGGGAACACAAGCATTTAGTTAGATATTACTGCACTGTTGGAGCTGGGAACACAAGCATTTAGTTAGATACTACTGCACTGTTGGAGCTAGAAACACAAGCATTTAGTTAGATATTACTGTTGGAGCTGGGAACACAAGCATTTAGTTAGATATTACTGCACTGTTGGAGCTAGAAACACAAGCATTTAGTTAGATACTACTGTTGGAGCTAGGAACACAAGCATTTAGTTAGATATTACTGTTGGAGCTAGGAACACAAGCTTTTAGTTAGATATTACTGCACTGTTGGAGCTAGAAACACAAGCATTTATTTAGATACTACTGTTGGAGCTAGAAACACAAGCATTTAGTTAGATATTACTGTTGGAGCTAGAAACACAAGCATTTAGTTAGATATTACTGCACCGTTGGAGCTGGGAACACAAGCATTTAGTTAGATATTACTGTTGGAGCTAGGAACACAAGCATTTAGTTAGATATTACTGTTGGAGCTAGAAACACAAGCATTTAGTTAGATATTACTGTTGGAGCTAGAAACACAAGCATTTAGTTAGATATTACTGCACTGTTGGAGCTAGAAACACAAGCATTTAGTTAGATATTACTGTTGGAGCTAGAAACACAAGCATTTAGTTAGATATTACTGCACTGTTGGAGCTAGAAACACAAGCATTTAGTTAGATATTACTGTTGGAGCTAGAAACACAAGCATTTAGTTAGATATTACTGCACTGTTGGAGCTAGAAACACAAGCATTTAGTTAGATATTACTGCACTGTTGGAGCTGGGACCACAAGCATTTAGTTAGATATTACTGTTGGAGCTAGAAACACAAGCATTTAGTTAGATATTACTGTTGGAGCTAGGAACACAAGCATTTAGTTAGATATTACTGCACTGTTGGAGCTGGGAACACAAGCATTTAGTTAGATATTACTGTTGGAGCTGGGAACACAAGCATTTAGTTAGATATTACTGTTGGAGCTGGGAACACAAGCATTTAGTTAGATATTACTGCACTGTTGGAGCTGGGACCACAAGCATTTAGTTAGATATTACTGTTGGAGCTAGAAACACAAGCATTTAGTTAGATATTACTGTTGGAGCTGGGAACACAAGTATTTAGTTAGATATTACTGTTGGAGCTAGAAACACAAGCATTTCGCTACACCCACAATAACATCTGTTAAACACGTGTATGTGACCATCTCTCTCTCGCTCTCTCTCTGTCTCTACCTCCAGGTTTGTGCGTCAGTATCCGTTTGCCTTGCATGCCCTGTGGTCCCTACTGAGTGGTCGGACCCTGGTGGTCCTGGGATCCGAGGAGGGGAGGGTCAGGAGGCTGGTGTCCGCTCTAGCCCTCTACGTGCCTGGACCCGGGCGCTGTGGGGAGAGGGTCCAGCCTTGGCTCTCCTGCCCCTTCAGCCTCACTGACCTACAGAGGTGGAAACTCATAGGACTGCAGAGGTGAGGAGGAAGGGGCGGTGCCTGCGTGAGTGGGGATCAGTTCCATACATTCATTTCTATGATCGAAACACTTCCTGTTATAACTAGCCTATGTACAGTCTACTTCCTGTTATGACTAGCCTATATACAGTCTACTTCCTGTTATGACTAGCCTATATACAGTCTACTTCCTGTTATAACTGGCCTATATACAGTCTACTTCCTGTTATAACTAGCCTATATACGGTCTACTTCCTGTTATAACTAGCCTATTTACAGTCTACTTCCTGTTATAACTGGCCTATATACAGTCTACTTCCTGTTATAACTAGCCTGTATATGGTCTACTTCCTGTTAGGACTAGCCTATATACAGTCTACTTCCTGTTATAACTAGCCTATACACAGTCTTTACTGTCCTAACGAGCCCTTATAAAGTCGTAGGCCGTATACTTAGACGGTCTACTTCCTGTTAGTAACTAGCCTGTATACGTCTACTTCCTGTTATAACTAGCCGATATACGGTCTACTTCCTGTTATAACTAGCCTATACACAGTCTACTTCCTGTTATAACGAGCCTATATAAAGTCTACTTCCTGTTATAACTAGCCTGTAATACGTCTACTTCCTGTTATAACTAGCCTATATACAGTCTACTTCCTGTTATAACTAGCCTATATACAGTCTACTTCCTGTTATAACTAGCCTATATACGGTCTACTTCCTGTTACTACTAGCCTATATACAGTCTACTTCCTGTTATAACGAGCCTATATAAAGTCTACTTCCTGTTATAACTAGCCTGTATACGTCTACTTCCTGTTATAACTAGCCTATATACAGTCTACTTCCTGTTATAACTAGCCTATATACGGTCTACTTCCTGTTACTACTAGCCTATTTACGGTCTACTTCCTGTTTATAACTAGCTTATAGACAGTAGACATGCCTCCTCCTCCTCCTCCTCCTACCCTATAGACAGTAGACATGCCTCCTCCTCCTCCTACCCTATAGACAGTAGACATGCCTCCTCCTCCTACCCTATAGACAGTAGACATGCCTCCTCCTCCTACCCTATAGACAGTAGACATGCCTCCTCCTCCTCCCTACCCTATAGACAGTAGACATGCCTCCTCCTCCTACCCTATAGACAGTAGACATGCCTCCTCCTCCTCCTCCCCTATAGACAGTAGACATGCCTCCTCCTCCTCCTCCCCCATGCCTCCTCCTCCTCCTACCCTATAGACAGTAGACATGCCTCCTCCTACCCTATAGACAGTAGACATGCCTCCTCCTCCTCCTACCCTATAGACAGTAGACATGCCTCCTCCTCCTCCTCCTACCCTATAGACAGTAGACATGCCTCCTCCTCCTCCTACCCTATAGACAGTAGACATGCCTCCTCCTCCTCCTCCTACCCTATAGACAGTAGACATGCCTCCTCCTCCTCCTACCCTATAGACAGTAGACATGCCTCCTCCTCCTCCTTACCCTATAGACAGTAGACATGCCTCCTCCTCCTCCTACCCTATAGACAGTAGACATGCCTCCTCCTCCTCCCCTATAGACAGTAGACACGCCTCCTCCTCCTCCTACCCTATAGACAGTAGACATGCCTCCTCCTCCTCCTACCCTATAGACAGTAGACATGCCTCCTCCTCCTCCTACCCTATAGACAGTAGACATGCCTCCTCCTCCTACCCTATAGACAGTAGACATGCCTCCTCCTCCTACCCTATAGACAGTAGACATGCCTCCTCCTCCTCCTACCCTATAGACAGTAGACATGCCTCCTCCTCCTCCTACCCTATAGACAGTAGACATGCCTCCTCCTCCTCCTCCTACCCTATAGACAGTAGACATGCCTCCTCCTCCTCCTACCCTATAGACAGTAGACATGCCTCCTCCTCCTCCTACCCTATAGACAGTAGACATGCCTCCTCCTCCTACCCTATAGACAGTAGACATGCCTCCTCCTCCTCCTACCCTATAGACAGTAGCCCCTACATAGACAGCTCCTCCTCCTCCTACCCTATAGACAGTAGACATGCCTCCTCCTCCTTCTACCCTATAGACAGTAGACATGCCTCCTCCTACCCTATAGACAGTAGACATGCCTCCTCCTACCCTATAGACAGTAGACATGCCTCCTCCTCCTCCTCCTACCCTATAGACAGTAGACATGCCTCCTCCTCCTCCTCCTCCTACCCTATAGACAGTAGACATGCCTCCTCCTCCTCCTACCCTATAGACAGTAGACATGCCTCCTCCTCCTCCTACCCTATAGACAGTAGACATGCCTCCTCCTCCTCCTACCCTATAGACAGTAGACATGCCTCCTCCTCCTCCTACCCTATAGACAGTAGACATGCCTCCTCCTCCTCCTACCCTATAGACAGTAGACATGCCTCCTCCTCCTCCTACCCTATAGACAGTAGACATGCCTCCTCCTCCTACCCTATAGACAGTAGACATGCCTCCTCCTCCTCCTACCCTATAGACAGTAGACATGCCCCTCCTCCTCCTCCCCTATAGACAGTAGACAGCCTCCTCCTACCCTATAGACAGTAGACATGCCTCCTCCTCCTCCTCCCCTATAGACAGTAGACATGCCTCCTCCTCCTCCTACCCTATAGACAGTAGACATGCCTCCTCCTCCTCCTCCTCCCCTATAGACAGTAGACATGCCCCCTCCTCCTTCTCCTACCCTATAGACAGTAGACATGCCTCCTCCTCCTACCCTATAGACAGTAGACATGCCTCCTCCTCCTCCTCCTACCCTATAGACAGTAGACATGCCTCCTCCTCCTCCTACCCTATAGACAGTAGACATGCCTCCTCCTCCTCCTACCCTATAGACAGTAGACACGCCTCCTCCTCCTCCTACCCTATAGACAGTAGACACGCCTCCTCCTCCTCCTACCCTATAGACAGTAGACACGCCTCCTCCTCCTCCTACCCTATAGACAGTAGACATGCCTCCTCCTCCTCCTACCCTATAGACAGTAGACATGCCTCCTCCTCCTCCTACCCTATAGACAGTAGACACACCTCCTCCTCCTTCTACCCTATAGACAGTAGACACGCCTCCTCCTCCTCCTACCCTATAGACAGTAGACACGCCTCCTCCTCCTCCTACCCTATAGACAGTAGACATGCCTCCTCCTCCTCCTCCTCCTCCTACCCTATAGACAGTAGACATGCCTCCTCCTCCTCCTCTTCCTACCCTATAGACAGTAGACATGCCTCCTCCTCCTCCTCCTCCTACCCTATAGACAGTAGACATGCCTCCTCCTCCTACCCTATAGACAGTAGACATGCCTCCTCCTCCTCCTACCCTATAGACAGTAGACATGCCTCCTCCTCCTCCTCCTCTTCCTCCTACCCTATAGACAGTAGACACGCCTCCTCCTCCTCCTACCCTATAGACAGTAGACATGCCTCCTCCTCCTACCCTATAGACAGTAGACATGCCTCCTCCTCCTACCCTATAGACAGTAGACATGCCTCCTCCTCCTCCTACCCTATAGACAGTAGACATGCCTCCTCCTCCTCCTCCTACCCTATAGACAGTAGACACGCCTCCTCCTCCTCCTCCTCCTCCCCTATAGACAGTAGACATATCTCCTCCTCCTCCCCTATAGACAGTAGACATATCTCCTCCTCCTACCCTATAGACAGTAGACATGCCTCCTCCTCCTCCAACCCTATAGACAGTAGACACGCCTCCTCCTCCTCCTCCTACCCTATAGACAGTAGACATGCCTCCTCCTCCCCTATAGACAGTAGACATGCCTCCTCCTCCTACCCTATAGACAGTAGACATGCCTCCTCCTCCTCCTCCTACCCTATAGACAGTAGACATGCCTCCTCCTCCTCCTACCCTATAGACAGTAGACATGCCTCCTCCTCCTCCTACCCTATAGACAGTAGACATGCCTCCTACCCTATAGACAGTAGACATGCCTCCTCCTCCTTCTACCCTATAGACAGTAGACATGCCTCCTCCTACCCTATAGACAGTAGACATGCCTCCTCCTCCTCCTACCCTATAGACAGTAGACATGCCTCCTCCTCCTCCTCCTACCCTATAGACAGTAGACATGCCTCCTCCTCCTCCTCCTACCCTATAGACAGTAGACATGCCTCCTCCTCCTCCTCCTCTTCCTCCTACCCTATAGACAGTAGACACGCCTCCTCCTCCTCCTACTTATAGACAGTAGACATGCCTCCTCCTCCTACCCTATAGACAGTAGACATGCCTCCTCCTCCTCCTCCTACCCTATAGACAGTAGACATGCCTCCTCCTCCTTCCTACCCTATAGACAGTAGACATGCCTCCTCCTCCTCCTCCTACCCTATAGACAGTAGACACGCCTCCTCCTCCTCCTCCTCCTCCCCTATAGACAGTAGACATATCTCCTCCTCCTACCCTATAGACAGTAGACATGCCTCCTCCTCCTCCACCCTATAGACAGTAGACATGCCTCCTCCTCCTACCCTATAGACAGTAGACATGCCTCCTCCTCCTCCTACCCTATAGACAGTAGACACGCCTCCTCCTCCTCCTCCTACCCTATAGACAGTAGACATGCCTCCTCCTCCCCTATAGACAGTAGACACGCCTCCTCCTCCTCCTCCTACCCTATAGACAGTAGACATGCCTCCTCCTCCCCTATAGACAGTAGACATGCCTCCACCTCCTACCCTATAGACAGTAGACATGCCTCCTCCTCCTCCTCCTACCCTATAGACAGTAGACATGCCTCCTCCTCCTCCTCCCCTATAGACAGTAGACATGCCCCCTCCTCCTCCTCCTACCCTATAGACAGTAGACATGCCTCCTCCTCCTACCCTATAGACAGTAGACATGCCTCCTCCTCCTCCTCCTACCCTATAGACAGTAGACATGCCTCCTCCTCCTCCTACCCTATAGACAGTAGACATGCCTCCTCCTCCTCCTACCCTATAGACAGTAGACACGCCTCCTCCTCCTTCTACCCTATAGACAGTAGACACGCCTCCTCCTCCTCCTACCCTATAGACAGTAGACACGCCTCCTCCTCCTCCTACCCTATAGACAGTAGACATGCCTCCTCCTCCTCCTACCCTATAGACAGTAGACATGCCTCCTCCTCCTCCTCTTCCTACCCTATAGACAGTAGACATGCCTCCTCCTACCCTATAGACAGTAGACATGCCTCCTCCTCCTCCTACCCTATAGACAGTAGACATGCCTCCTCCTCCTCCTCTTCCTCCTACCCTATAGACAGTAGACACGCCTCCTCCTCCTCCTACCCTATAGACAGTAGACATGCCTCCTCCTCCTACCCTATAGACAGTAGACATGCCTCCTCCTACCCTATAGACAGTAGACATGCCTCCTCCTCCTCCTACCCTATAGACAGACATGCCTCCTCCTCCTCCTACCCTATAGACAGTAGACATGCCTCCTCCTACCCTATAGACAGTAGACATGCCTCCTCCTCCTCCTACCCTATAGACAGACATGCCTCCTCCTCCTACCCTATAGACAGTAGACATGCCTCCTCCTCCTCCTCCTCCTCCCCTATAGACAGTAGACATGCCTCCTCCTCCTCCGACCCTATAGACAGTAGACATGCCTCCTCCTCCTCCGACCCTATAGACAGTAGACATGCCTCCTCCTTTTCCTCCTCCCCTATAGACAGTAGACATGCCTCCTCCTTTTCCTTCTACCCTATAGACAGTAGACATGCCTCCTCCTTTTCCTACCCTATAGACAGTTGAGATGCCTCCTCCTCCTCCTACCCTATAGACAGTAGACATGCCTCCTCCTCCTCCTCCTACCCTATAGACAGTAGACATGCCTCCTCCTTTTCCTACCCTATAGACAGTAGAGATGCCTCCTCAACCTAATGAAAGTCTCATTTTGCGGCCTTAAATGAAAATATAAATTGGGGATAGTTTTTCCACATTGATCAGTATAAAATATGTCTAGATTTTCACTGGGCGCCATACATCTCATTCAGACTGAATATCTCCTCTCTCTTTTCCTCCAGGGTGGCTTCTCCCGTGGGGACCAGCATGCTCTGCTCTCTGTCTCGCTACAGCCGTTACATCTCCGTCCTGGACGCCGACCGGAAGACCCTCCGTTGCCCCGGCTACCGCGGAACCCTCCTGTCCAACATGGCGGACCGCCGTACCCGGCTCCGGCGAGGATCCACCTACTTCTTACATCTCCAGAACGTGCTCAGTCGACTGGCCGCCCGGGCTTTCCACCTTAGCTTTACACATCACCTCCATCTTCCCATCAGCCACCGCCGGGAGCAGAGACAGGAAGTAGAGGAGAGGACGCGGGGCTTCCTGAGGGATCAGCTCGGGCTCGGCGAAGACGACTGTTCCGTCCTGATGTACCTGAGTCAGCTGATCACCCGGCACTACCTGGAGACGGACAACATACTAGACCCGACCACTGGGGGTGCTGTAACCCCAGAGACGGGCCTAGACCCGACCACTGGGGGTGCTGTAACCCCAGAACCGGGCCAAGACCCGACCACTGGGGGTGCTGTAACCCCAGAACCGGGCCAAGACCCGACCACTGGGGGTGCTGTAACCCCAGAGACGGGCCTAGACCCGACCACTGGGGGTGCTGTTATCCCAGAGACGGGCCTAGACCCGACCACTGGGGGCGCTGTAACCCCAGAGACGGGCGTTGACCCGACCACTGGGGGTGCTGTAACCCCAGAGACGGGCGTCGACCCTACCACTGGGGGCGCTATAACCCCAGAGACGGGCGTCGACCCGACCACTGGGGGTGCTGTAACCCCAGAGACGGGCCTAGACCCGACCACTGGGGGTGCTATAACCCCAGAGACGGGCCTAGACCCGACCACTGGGGGCGCTGTAACCCCAGAGACGGGCCTAGACCCGACCACTGGGGGCGCTATAACCCCAGAGACGGGCCTAGACCCGACCACTGGGGGTGCTGTAACCCCAGAGACGGGCCTAGACCCGACCACTGGGGGCGCTGTAACCCCAGAGACGGGCCTAGACCCGACCACTGGGGGCGCTGTAACCCCAGAGCAGAACCTAGACCCGACCACTGGGGGTGCTGTAACCCCAGAGACGGGCCTAGACCCGACCACTGGGGGTGCTGTAACCCCAGAGACGGGCCTAGACCCGACCACTGGGGGCGCTGTAACCCCAGAGCAGAACCTAGACCCGACCACTGGGGGTGCTGCCAGGAAGAGAGCTCCACCCAGCTTCACTTTTAACTACACCACTAGTCTCCTATACAAGATCTGATCTGAAACACTGACCGAGGATCGAATCTCTGAGAGCCCTCGAGTCTTCTCTCCTCACCTCCTCAAAACAGCACTGGAGACAGATGGGAGATTTCGCTCTAGGTTGGAGACCGTCTCCTAGGTAATCGGGAGAGACTGAGGAGGGAGCGAGGGGGTTTTAGTGAATGTAATGCTGTCCATCCGTCCGTCCTCCTTCTAATGAATGTCCGAATCCAGGGGGGGACGGGAACCTGGACACTGATTTTTGATTGATTGATTGATTGATTGACAAGTCCACTATGAACCGTCCTTCTGATCTGAGCGAGAAGGTGTGTGTGTAACGTTAATATGATGCATGTTCCGTGTGTGTTCGTGCCGGTCCGTGTCCCCGTGATGTTGCATGTTGTCCACAGAACCACAGTACTACTACTACTACTGCTATAGTTTGTTGGGAACGTTGTAAAGGACCAGATTGGTGCCCGTTCAACGAATCAAATTTATTAATGAAAAGAGGGACATTCGTCAAATCAGTCATGCTTTATGTGTCGTAACAGGACCCACCGATGTGTTTTACTTAAGTACGATTTTTGGATTATATTTCACTGTTTTTTTCCCTGCATAACATGTAGAAGTTGTCTCTTTTTTTTTTCTTGAAGAGGGTGGCTGCTAAATGCTAACTCCCTGCTAAATGCTAACTCCCTGCTAAATGCTAACTCCCTGCTGAATGCTAACTCCCTGCTGAATGCTAACGCCCTGCTAAATGCTAACGCCCTGCTAAATGCTAACTCCCTGCTAAATGCTAACTCCCTGCTAAATGCTAACTCCCTGCTAAATGCTAAATGCTAACTCCTTGCTGAATGCTAACTCCCTGCTGAATGCTAACTCCCTGCTAAATGCTAACTCCCTGCTGAATGCTAACTCCCTGCTAAATGCTAACTCCCTGCTAAATGCTAACTCCCTGCTAGATGCTAACTCCCTGCTAAATGCTAACTCCCTGCTAAATGCTAACTCCTTGCTAAATGCTAACTCCCTGCTAAATGCTAACTCCCGTTTTCGTATAAGCTGGTTAGCCTTAGCTAGCGTACAGAAATCGTTGATTTAGGTGACGATGACATGAGTTGATAACATCCAATACAATCATTATACTCCGATTTTTTTTTTTTACCTCCAACATAGTGTGAAATAGACAATAGACTAATTTAGCTGAGGGACAACGAGGAAGCTTTGGGGATTCCCCCCCCCCCCCCCCGACGCGTTTCCATGGCAAGGGAGTTCCATTGTTTGTTTTTGTTGGTCGAGTTCGATTTAGCTCCTTTACCGTCGCTATACCAACGACGTGTATATAAACCCTAGACTGCTGCTGCTGCTGCTGTTTACTGGACATTTATAGGCTTTAAGCCACCGGTCGGCCATTTTGACAGTCCTCCATAGGATTGAATGGAAAGTTTACAGCATTACAATTAAAGGTTTCAAGAACAACATTACATGTATTTAAGTATTTGTTGTTGTTTGTAGTGGGGGACAGTAACATTAGTATTTTTAAAGGGGTTGGGGGGGGGGGGGGGGGGGGGCGCTAAAAAAAATATTTTAGTTTAGCTCACATATGTAAAATTATACATTACGGTGTCTTAATGGAATAAACATGTCAGAAATTAATGTAATGACATTTAGTAAATGGATTTCTATATCGTCCAACATATTATTTACAATGGAGGAGCGCCAAAATGGCTGCACGGTGGCTTCAATACAGCCCCCCCCCCCCCCCCCCCCCTGTCAGCCATCCAGGGTTTATACACATCATTAAGGAGAGACAAAATGGCTGCAATAGAGCACCCCCCTGTCAGCCATCCAGGGTTTATACACATCATTAAGGAGAGCCAAAATGGCTTCAATACAGCACCCCCCTGTCAGCCATCCAGGGTTTATACACATCATTAAGGAGAGCCAAAATGGCTGCAATACAGCACCCCCCTGTCAGCCATCCAGGGTTTATACACATCATTAAGGAGAGCCAAAATGGCTGCACGGTGGCTTCAATACAGCACCCCCCTGTCAGCCATCCAGGGTTTATACACATCATTAAGGAGAGCCAAAATGGCTTCAATACAGCACCCCCCTGTCAGCCATCCAGGGTTTATACACATCATTAAGGAGAGCCAAAATGGCTGCAATACAGCACCCCCCTGTCAGCCATCCAGGGTTTATACACATCATTAAGGAGAGCCAAAATGGCTGCAATACAACACCCACCTGTCAGCCATCCAGGGTTTATACACATCATTAAGGAGAGCCAAAATGGCTGCACGGTGGCTTCAATACAGCACCCCCCTGTCAGCCATCCAGGGTTTATACACATCATTAAGGAGAGCCAAAATGGCTGCAATACAGCCCCCCCCCTGTCAGCCATCCAGGGTTTATACACATCATTAAGGAGAGCCAAAATGGCTGCAAGGTGGCTTCAATACCATCAACAAAACACCAAATGATGGAATTTCCTCGTGGAAGAATGGCGTCTCATCCCTCCGATAGACTTCCCAGACACTTGTAGAATCGATGTCAAGGTGTATTAAAGCTGTTCTGGTTGGTGGAGGACCCGACGTCCTATTAAAACACTGTTGGAGTTTCCTTTATTCTCCCAGTTACCTGGTGGTTGGTGGAGGACCTGGAGTTTCCTTTATTCTGCCAGTTACCTGGTGGACGACCCGACCTCCTATTAAAACACTGTTGGAGTTTCCTTTATTCTGGCAGTTACCTGGTGGTTGGTGGAGGACCCGACGTCCTATTAAAACACTATGTTGGCGTTTCCTTTATTCTGGCAGTTACCTTGTGGTTGGTGGACCCGACGTCCTATTAAAACACTATGTTGGAGTTTCCTTTATTCTGGCAGTTACATGGTGGTTGGTGGAGGACCTGGAGTTTCCTTTATTCTGCCAGTTACCGGGTGGACGACCCGACCTCCTATTAAAACACTGTTGGAGTTTCCTTTATTCTCCCAGTTGGTTGGTGGAGGACCTGGAGTTTCCTTTATTCTGCCAGTTACCTGGTGGTTGGTGGAGGACCTGGAGTTTCCTTTATTCTGGCAGTTACCTGGTGGACGACCCGACGTCCTATTAAAACACTGTTGGAGTTTCCTTTATTCTCCCAGTTACCTGGTGGTTGGTGGAGGACCTGGAGTTTCCTTTATTCTGCCAGTTACCTGGTGGACGACCCGACCTATTAAAACACTGTTGGAGTTTCCTTTATTCTGCCAGTTACCTGGTGGACGACCCGACCTCCTATTAAAACACTGTTGGAGTTTCCTTTATTCTGGCAGTTACCTGGTGGACGACCAGACCTCCTATTAAAACACTGTTGGAGTTTCCTTTATTCTGGCAGTTACCTGGTGGTTGGTGGAGGACCTGGAGTTTCCTTTATTCTGCCAGTTACCTGGTGGACGACCCGACCTCCTATTAAAACACTGTTGGAGTTTCCTTTATTCTGCCAGTTACCTCCTATTAAAACACTTTATGTTGCTGTTTCCTTCACAAGGTTCATTTCCATCTTACTGTTTGTTGAAAGGTCAAGATGTTTGGATGTGTATTTTATTCTTCTGATTGTTACAGATTGGCTAAATGCAGACAAAATGCAACCCAAAACAGTCTTACCACAGTGTGCTTATTGTGTGTGTGTGTGTGTGTGTGTTGCGTCAGGTCTGCTTTCACCTAGTTATGTATAGCTGTTGTGTTTCAATGTCAAAGTATTATTCAGGTCCTGAGGGCCAAAACATTTCTGCTTTCTCTTCCTACCTGATGTCCCCAGGTCTGAATGAGTCTCTCTACCTGATGTCCCCAGGTCTGAATGAGTCTCTCTACCTGATGTCCCCAGGTCTGAATGAGTCTCAGGTCTGAATGAGTCTCTCTACCTGATGTCCCCAGGTCTGAATGAGTCTCTCTACCTGATGTCCCCAGGTCTGAATGAGTCTCTCTACCTGATGTCCCCAGGTCTGAATGAGTCTCTCTACCTGATGTCCCCAGGTCTGAATGAGTCTCTCTACCTGATGTCCCCAGGTCTGAATGAGTCTCTCTACCTGATGTCCCCAGGTCTGAATGAGTCTCTCTACCTGATGTCCCCAGGTCTGAATGAGTCTCTCTACCTGATGTCCCCAGGTCTGAATGAGTCTCTCTACCTGATGTCCCCAGGTCTGAATGAGTCTCTCTACCTGATGTCCCCAGGTCTGAATGAGTCTCTCTACCTGATGTCCCCAGGTCTGAATGAGTCTCTCTACCTGATGTCCCCAGGTCTGAATGAGTCTCTCTACCTGATGTCCCCAGGTCTGAATGAGTCTCTCTACCTGATGTCCCCAGGTCTGAATGAGTCTCTCTACCTGATGTCCCCAGGTCTGAATGAGTCTCTCTACCTGATGTCCCCAGGTCTGAATGAGTCTCTCTACCTGATGTCCCCAGGTCTGAATGAGTCTCTCTACCTGATGTCCCCAGGTCTGAATGAGTCTCTCTACCTGATGTCCCCAGGTCTGAATGAGTCTCTCTACCTGATGTCCCCAGGTCTGAATGAGTCTCTCTACCTGATGTCCCCAGGTCTGAATGAGTCTCTCTACCTGATGTCCCCAGGTCTGAATGAGTCTCTCTACCTGATGTCCCCAGGTCTGAACGAGTCTCTCTACCTGATGTCCCCAGGTCTGAATGAGTCTCTCTACCTGATGTCCCCAGGTCTGAATGAGTCTCTCTACCTGATGTCCCCAGGTCTGAATGAGTCTCAACCTGTTGTCCCCAGATCTGAACGAGTCTCGGGTCTGAACGAGTCTCGGGTCTGAACGAGTCTCGGATTACAGGTAGAGGATGAGAACCAGTAGTGTTTCGTCCCTCCAGGACCAGAAAGAAATAGCCCTTGGCTAGATTCAATCTGATCCGCAGAAGATCCGGGTTATAGTTCACCTTTAAAAAAAACCAAAAAGGTAATTTACGATTGAGCCTACTGTTAACGTGGAAACTTTACCTTTTAATAAGGTGCACAGCCGAAAAGAGGAGATCGGATTTGAATCTAGGATCAGCTTCCTCCCTCCAGTCCTAACGAGGGGTGAGAGATATATATATATATGGGTCCCGTGTGGCTCAGTTGGTAGAGCATGGGTGTTTGCAACGCCAGGGTTGTGGGTTCGATTCCCACGGGGGACCAATACGTGGGGGGGGGGGAAAATGTCTGAAATGTATGCATTCACTACTGTAAGTCGCTCTGGATAAGAGCGTCTGCTAAAATGACTAAAATGTAAATGTTAATAACTGATCTAGGATCAGTTTCCTCCCTCCAGTCCTAACAGGTCACCATTAGAGAGGTGATATATATATATATATATATATAACTGAACTAGGATCAGTCCTATATATATATATAACTGATCTAGGATCAGTCTTAACAGGTCACCATTAGAGAGGTGATATATATATATATAACTGATCTAGGATCAGTCCTAACGGGTCACCATTAGAGAGGTGATATATATATATATATATATAACTGATCTAGGATCAGTCCTAACAGGTCACCATTAGAGAGGTTATATATATATATAACTGATCTAGGACCAGTGTTGAACAGGTCACCATTAGAGAGGTGATATATATATATATATATATATATATAACTGATCTAGGACCAGTGTTAAACAGAGCTGAATGTCTGTCTGGTTCATACCATTTATGATGCTGATGTATTGTTATTATAATGACATTAAATTATTGAATGTTTCTGTCGATTTGTAAAGTGGTTGGGTGTTGTTACTGAAATGGTTCCAACCTGGTTCCTCTCCGGTCGGATAAAACGCAGCCGGTTCCTCTAAACGGTCGGATAAAACGCAGCCGGTTCCTCTAAACGGTCGGATAAAACGCAGCCGGTTCCTCTAAACGGTCGTGTAACTGACTAGGTATCTTTCTCTTTCAAATGTGTATATCTGGAACCAAATCCTAATGGCCGACGGGCTCTATATTTACCCACAATGCATCCTCTAAATCACACCCATTGATTCACACATGCCGTCTACAGTGTCGTTCATCTTCTGAAGAACAAGAGAGACAGTAGAGACTGAGGTGTGTTCCACATATTAGAGTTTTATTTGTCTTGGGTTTCGTTACATCAAACCATTAAGGCAGAGGACAAACCGGTCAGTCAAACCGTTAAGGCAGAGGACAAACCGGTCAGTCAAACCGTTAAGACAGAGGACAAACCGGTCAGTCAAACCGTTAAGGCAGAGAAGGAAACCGGTCAGTCAAACCGTTAAGACAGAGGACAAACCGGTCAGTCAAACCGTTAAGACAGAGGACAAACCGGTCAGTCAAACCGTTAAGACAGAGGACAAACCGGTCAGTCAAACCGTTAAGGCAGAGGACAAACCGGTCAGTCAAACCGTTAAGACAGAGGACAAACCGGTCAGTCAAACCGTTAAGGCAGAGAAGGAAACCGGTCAGTCAAACCGTTAAGACAGAGGACAAACCGGTCAGTCAAACCGTTAAGACAGAGGACAAACCGGTCAGTCAAACCGTTAAGGCAGAGGACAAACCGGTCAGTCAAACCGTTAAGGCAGAGGACAAACCGGTCAGTCAAACCGTTAAGGCAGAGGACAAACCGGTCAGTCAAACCGTTAAGACAGAGAAGGGAAACAGTCAGTCAAACCGTTAAGGCAGAGGACAAACCGGTCAGTCAAACCGTTAAGACAGAGAAGGGAAACAGTCAGTCAAACCGTTAAGGCAGAGGACAAACCGGTCAGTCAAACCGTTAAGACAGAGAAGGGAAACAGTCAGTCAAACCGTTAAGGCAGAGGACAAACCGGTCAGTCAAACCGTTAAGGCAGAGGACAAACCGGTCAGTCAAACCGTTAAGGCAGAGAAGGGAAACAGTCAGTTTTGCAGGTCAGCGGTCAAGTTTTCAAGATAAAGGATGATGATGTGGTAGATTGACATCTCTTCTTGAATTTCCTTCATCTTGACAAGCCGACCTGCGACACATTCTGGGATTGTAACAACAGTGGACTCACGGGAAAAAAAAGCAGAATAGTTTGAGTTGTTTTTTTTTTTTTGTTCTTCCCTACAAAACGTTGAGAAAAGGAGATGGGAAGTTTATTCAACAGGGTGCAACAGCAGAGGGGGAAAAAGGCAATCCAGCAGTGAGAACCATCGGACCCCGGTCTTCTAAAGTTCCTCCAGACCAGGCATGGGGAACCTCCCCGCGAAAGCTTCCACCTCGCCCCTCAGCTCTGCTACCCGTTCCTGGTGCTTCGCCTCCCCTGCAAGGGCCTCCTTAAACTCCTTCAGGGTGACCTTGGGCTGCAGAGATGCCTGGACGTCCAGGGTTATCTGGATACCTGTAGGGAGAACGAGGGGTTGAGAGGTCAGGGGTTAGAGGTGGCCTTGGGCTGCAGAGAGGCCTGGACGTCCAGGGTAATCTGGATACCTGTAGGGAGAACGAGGGGTTGAGAGGTCAGGGGTTAGAGGTGGCCTTGGGCTGCAGAGATGCCTGGACGTCCAGGGTAATCTGGATACCTGTAGGGAGAACGAGGGGTTGAGAGGTCAGGGGTTAGAGGTGGCCTTGGGCTGCAGAGATGCCTGGACGTCCAGGGTAATCTGGATACCTGTAGGGAGAACGAGGGGTTGAGAGGTCAGGGGTTAGAGGTGGCCTTGGGCTGCAGAGAGGCCTGGACGTCCAGGGTAATCTGGATACCTGTAGGGAGAACGAGGGGTTGAGAGGTCAGGGGTTAGAGGTGGCCTTGGGCTGCAGAGAGGCCTGGACGTCCAGGGTAATCTGGATACCTGTAGGGAGAACGAGGGGTTGAGAGGTCAGGGGTTAGAGGTGGCCTTGGGCTGCAGAGAGGCCTGGACGTCCAGGGTAATCTGGATACCTGTAGGGAGAACGAGGGGTTGAGAGGTCAGGGGTTAGAGGTGGCCTTGGGCTGCAGAGAGGCCTGGACGTCCAGGGTAATCTGGATACCTGTAGGGAGAACGAGGGGTTGAGAGGTCAGGGGTTAGAGGTGGCCTTGGGCTGCAGAGATGCCTGGACGTCCAGGGTAATCTGGATACCTGTAGGGAGAACGAGGGGTTGAGAGGTCAGGGGTTAGAGGTGGCCTTGGGCTGCAGAGAGGCCTGGACGTCCAGGGTAATCTGGATACCTGTAGGGAGAACGAGGGGTTGAGAGGTCAGGGGTTAGAGGTGGCCTTGGGCTGCAGAGAGGCCTGGACGTCCAGGGTAATCTGGATACCTGTAGGGAGAACGAGGGGTTGAGAGGTCAGGGGTTAGAGGTGGCCTTGGGCTGCAGAGAGGCCTGGACGTCCAGGGTAATCTGGATACCTGTAGGGAGAACGAGGGGTTGAGAGGTCAGGGGTTAGAGGTGGCCTTGGGCTGCAGAGAGGCCTGGACGTCCAGGGTAATCTGGATACCTGTAGGGAGAACGAGGGGTTGAGAGGTCAGGGGTTAGAGGTGGCCTTGGGCTGCAGAGATGCCTGGACGTCCAGGGTAATCTGGATACCTGTAGGGAGAACGAGGGGTTGAGAGGTCAGGGGTTAGAGGTGGCCTTGGGCTGCAGAGAGGCCTGGACGTCCAGGGTAATCTGGATACCTGTAGGGAGAACGAGGGGTTGAGAGGTCAGGGGTTAGAGGTGGCCTTGGGCTGCAGAGAGGCCTGGACGTCCAGGGTAATCTGGATACCTATAGGGAGAACGAGGGGTTGAGAGGTCAGGGGTTAGAGGTGGCCTTGGGCTGCAGAGAGGCCTGGACGTCCAGGGTAATCTGGATACCTGTAGGGAGAACGAGGGGTGAGAGGTCAGGGGTTAGAGGTGGCCTTGGGCTGCAGAGAGGCCTGGACGTCCAGGGTAATCTGGATACCTGTAGGGAGAACGAGGGGTTGAGAGGTCAGGGGTTAGAGGTGGCCTTGGGCTGCAGAGAGGCCTGGACGTCCAGGGTAATCTGGATACCTGTAGGGAGAACGAGGGGTTGAGAGGTCAGGGGTTAGAGGTGGCCTTGGTCTGCTAGCTGGACATCTAGGATCAGTACTATGTCTATAGACACAGAGGTCAGGGGTTAAAGGTCAGGGGTTAAAGGGGCCTTGGTCTGCTAGCTGGACATCTAGGGTCAGTACTATGTCTATAGACACAGAGGTCAGGGGTTAAAGGTCAGGGGTTAGAGGTGGCCTTGGTCTGCTAGCTGGACATCTAGGGTCAGTACTATGTCTATAGACACAGAGGTCAGGGGTTAGAGGTCAGGGGTTAAAGGGGCCTTGGTCTGCTAGCTGGACATCTAGGGTCAGCACTATGTCTATAGACACAGAGGTCAGGGGTTAAAGGTCAGGGGTTAAAGGGGCCTTGGTCTGCTAGCTGGACATCTAGGGTCAGTACTATGTCTATAGACACAGAGGTCAGGGGTTAGAGGTCAGGGGTTAAAGGTCAGGGGTTAAAGGGGCCTTGGTCTGCTAGCTGGACATCTAGGGTCAGTACTATGTCTATAGAAACAGAGGTCGGGGGTTAAAGGTCAGGGGTTAGAGGGGCCTTGGTCTGCTAGCTGGACATCTAGGGTCAGTACTATGTCTATAGACACAGAGGTCAGGGGTTAAAGGTCAGGGGTTAAAGGGGCCTTGGTCTGCTAGCTGGAGATCTAGGGTCAGTACTATGTCTATAGACACAGAGGTCAGGGGTTAGAGGTCAGGGGTTAAAGGGGCCTTGGTCTGCTAGCTGGACATCTAGGGTCAGTACTATGTCTATAGACACAGAGGTCGGGGGTTAAAGGTCAGGGGTTAGAGGGGCCTTGGTCTGCTAGCTGGACATCTAGGGTCAGTACTATGTCTATAGACACAGAGGTCAGGGGTTAAAGGGGCCTTGGTCTGCTAGCTGGACATCTAGGATCAGTACTATGTCTATAGACACAGAGGTCAGGGGTTAAAGGTCAGGGGTGAGAGGTCAGGGGTTAAAGGGGCCTTGGTCTGCTAGCTGGACATCTAGGATCAGTACTATGACTATAGACACAGAGGTCAGGGGTTAAAGGTCACCTCTGTGGATGAACTCTGCGACCTTCCTGAAGTCTTCCTCAACCATTCCCCTGGAGGTCAGAGCAGGAGAGCCGAACCTCAGACCGCTGGGACGCAATGCACTCTTATCACCTACACACACACACACACACACACACACACACACACACACACACACACACACACACAACACACACACACACACACAGGGTCAGTTCCTACACACACACACACACACATATAGACCACTGGGACACAGAGCACTCTCATCACCTACACACACACACACACACACACACACACACACACACAGGGTCAGTTCCTACACACACACACATATAGACCACTGGGACACAGAGCACTCTCATCACCTACACACACACACACACACACACACACACAGGGTCAGTTCCTACACACACATATAGACCACTGGGACACAGAGCACTCTCATCACCTACACACACACACACACATATAGACCACTGGGACACAGAGCACTCTCATCACCTACACACACACACACACACACACACACACACACAGGGTCAGTTCCTACACACACACATATAGACCACTGGGACACAGAGCACTCTCATCACCTACACACACACACACACATATAGACCACTGGGATACAGAGCACTCATCACCTACAGAGGACAGTGTCTGTTACTTACCTGGGCAGGTGTTCTTGTTGCAGGCGATGGCAGCAGCTTCTAGAACCTTCTCAGCTCGTCCTCCGTCCGTCCCGCTAGGCCTCAGGTCCAGTAAGATCAGATGGTTATCAGAACCCCCTGGACAACATAAACACAACCATACCACAACATTAACACAACCATACCACAACATTAACACGACCATACCACAACATTAACACAACCATACCACAACATTAACACAACCATACCGCAACATTAACACAACCATACCACAACATAAACACAACCATACCACAACATTAACACAACCATACCACAACATAAACACAACCATATAGCAACCAGGGATGTGACAAATTGACCATTTTTCTTAATGTTTAAAAACAACAGCATTGGCACCTGTACTACCGTTACTGTACCTAAATTCTGCCAGCAGTGGTTTGGGCCTCACAGTGCGTTTGGGTATCGCGGTGCGTTTGGGCGTCGCGGTGCGTTTGGGCGTCGCGGTGCGTCCCCTTTTCAGACGGTGAAGCATTGGCACCTGTACTACCGTTACTGTACCTAAATTCCACCTCGTAATGTTGGCATCTCCTTCTCATTTAACATCTCAAAGTGTTACCATACAGGACTTTGCTGCTGTCGCCATTTGTCCAACTGTTTAACAACGATGACGTAGTTGTGAAGAGTCTACTCCAAAACAATCGATTCCTCGGCTCCTTGCACGTCGACTCCAATTTCTGAGTGTCAAGATTCACTTCCCGCCGGGATATCGACATCTTAAGATTCAGTATTTTTTGGAACGGTGAGAGACTGATTAGTTACCGTACTTCCGAGAACAAACACTCACATCTTTCATAGCGAGGAGAGAGGGGTATCTTAAAACCCCCCGCAGATTTAGGAAGGTTAAAACCCCCCCTCAGATTTAGGAAGCTTAAAACCCCCCCCTCAGATTTAGGAAGCTTAAATCCCCCCCTCAGATTTAGGAAGCTTAAAAACCCCCCTCAGATTTAGGAAGGTTAAAACACCCCCTCAGATTTAGGAAGCTTAAAACCCCCCCTCAGATTTAGGAAGCTTAAATCCCCCCTTAGATTTAGGAAGCTTAAACCCCCCCCTCAGATTTAGGAAGCTTAAACCCCCCCCTCAGATTTAGGAAGCTTAAACCCCCCCTCAGATTTAGGAAGCTTTAAACCCCCCCCCCCCTCAGATTTAGGAAGCTTAAAACCCCCCCCTCCCCTCAGATTTAGGAAGCTTAAACCCCTCCCCTCAGATTTAGGAAGCTTAAACCCCCCCCCCCCCTCAGATTTAGGAAGCTTAAACCCCCCCCCTCAGATTTAGGAAGCTTAAACCCCCCCCTCAGATTTAGGAAGCTTTAAACCCCCCCCCCCCCTCAGATTTAGGAAGCTTAAAACCCCCCCCTCCCCTCAGATTTAGGAAGCTTAAACCCCTCCCCTCAGATTTAGGAAGCTTAAACCCCCCCCCCCCCCCCCTCAGATTTAGGAAGCTTAAATCCCCCCTTAGATTTAGGAAGCTTAAATCCCCCCTTAGATTTAGGAAGCTTAAACACCCCCCCCCCCCTCAGATTTAGGAAGCTTAAACCCCCCCCCCCCCCCTCAGATTTAGGAAGCTTAAAACATCCCCCTCAGATCTAGGAAGCTTAAAACACCCCCCCTCAGATTTAAACGGTTCCCATTTATTCTATGAGTTTATCTGCCCATATGAAGTCATTATGGCACGACTATACTTTTTAAAGAAATGTCTTTTGGCGGGGTAATTGGTATTTATAAAAAAAAAAAAACACTTTGGGAGCCATTCTGAAGTGGTTAATTGTATCTGTATGTACATAGCTGTATTATGTAATGCATGTGAATTAATATAATTCATTTAGATCTGATTACATGTTGTTGAGTAATGGGATAAAGTTATCATTATATATGTTTGTTGTCACTTATTAAGCCTCCTCAGTATTTCATATGTTTTTAAAAGTTGTATATCATGAGGTATTCTTCTTCTATTTCCATGTAAATTTGATATCCTAAAATGTTGGATTATTCTGAAAATAATTTTTTACAAAAAAAAAGGGGGGTTGGGGGTGAGGGGCATTGAGTTTTTAATTATTAGTAAAGGTGTATCAGTAGATCGTCGGTAAATAAATTGAGTTTTTTGTTCATGGTTTGCCAATTTTGATACCCGTTAACGTTTCGGGTCCCATATCTTAGCAGTTCAATTACCACTGGCAAACAGGAAGGGCGACAGGGGACATCCCTGTCTCGTGCCCCCTTTTCTAAAGTTATTTCATCAGATAATGCTTCATTTTGGTATATTTTTGCAGCTTTGATTGAACAACAAGCTACACACGTGAAGGCTACAGGTATTTTTAATGGGGCGCACGTCATAAAAAAACTACATTTAAAAAGTTTGTTTTATCAATTTTATATAAAAATAAATAAAATGTCAATGTTAAAAATAGGCCTATAAATTGTTTTTTTGTGCAAAAATGAATACTCAAGTATTTTAATATTAACGTCCATTGTGATATTGAATAACCGTGCCCATTCCTAGTTAACACACAGGGTTAACAACAAGTATTGTAATATTTACTTTATCTGTATTTTCTTTACCCCTTTTTCTCCCCAATTTCGTTGGTATCCAAATTGGTAGTTACAGTCTTGTCTCATCGCTGCAACTCCCGTATGGACTCGGGAGAGGCGAAAGACCGAGAGCGGTGCTGCCTCAGAAACACAACCCAACCCAGCCGCACTGCTTCTTGACACAATGCCCACTTAATAACCCGGGAAGCCAGCCGCACCAATGTGTCGGAGGAAACACCGTACACCTTGCGACCGTGTCAGCGTGCACTGCGCCCGGCCCGCCACAGGAGTCGCTAGAGCGCGATGGGACAAGGACATCCCTGCCGGCCAAACCCTCTTCCTAACCCGGACGACGCTGGGCCAAATTGTTCGCCGCCCCATGGGTCTCACGGTCGCGGCCGGCTGCATCAGAGACTCGAACCCAGAATCTCTAGTGGCACAGTTAGCACTGCGATGCAGCGCCTTAGACCACTGCGCCACTCGGGAGGTCCTCAACTATTGTAACAGTAACATCTGTTGGGATAAGGAATAACCGAGGCCATTCCTAACAGCAGCGTTTCCAGAACTAGCACTACACAGGTCCTAGGGCAAAACCCCCCCCCAAATATTCACCCCTTGGGGTCCCCTGGACCCAGTTCTGGAAACCTTGGCTTACAGCCTGTCCAACACAGGTGTTAGTCTGTTAACCACAACCATGACGTTATTGTCTCACCGGTGACGATCTTGTACCCGAGGTCGATGAGGGCGTTGGCCATAGCTCTGCAGTTAGAGAGCACCTGGTACTGATATGCCTTAAACTCTGGGGTTAGAGCCTGCTTCAGGGCTACCGCCACACCTGGAGAAACATTCACACACATTAACACACATTAACCCTTAACCTCTGGGGTTAGAGCCTGCTTCAGGGCCACCGCCACACCTGGAGAAACATTAACACACATTAACCCTTAACCTCTGGGGTTTAGAGCCTGCTTCAGGGCCACCGCCACACCTGGAGAAACATTAACACACATTAACCCTTAACCTCTGGGGTTTAGAGCCTGCTTCAGGGCTACCGCCACACCTGGAGAAACATTAACACACATTAACACACATTAACCCTTAACCTCTGGGGTTAGAGCCTGCTTCAGGGCTACCGCCACACCTGGAGAAACATTAACACACATTAACCCTTAACCTCTGGGGTTTAGAGCCTGCTTCAGGGCTACCGCCACACCTGGAGAAACATTAACACACATTAACCCTTAACCTCTGGGGTTTAGAGCCTGCTTCAGGGCTACCGCCACACCTGGAGAAACATTAACACACATTAACCCTTAACCTCTGGGGTTAGAGCCTGCTTCAGGGCTACCGCCACACCTGGAGAAACATTAACACACATTAACCCTTAACCTCTGGGGTTAGAGCCTGCTTCAGGGCTACCGCCACACCTGGAGAAACATTAACACACATTAACCCTTAACCTCTGGGGTTTAGAGCCTGCTTCAGGGCTACCGCCACACCTGGAGAAACATTAACACACATTAACCCTTAACCTCTGGGGTTAGAGCCTGCTTCAGGGCTACCGCCACACCTGGAGAAACATTAACACACATTAACCCTTAACCTCTGGGGTTTAGAGCCTGCTTCAGGGCTACCGCCACACCTGGAGAAACATTAACACACATTAACCCTTAACCTCTGGGGTTTAGAGCCTGCTTCAGGGCTACCGCCACACCTGGAGAAACATTAACACACATTAACCCTTAACCTCTGGGTTTAGAGCCTGCTTCAGGGCTACCGCCACACCTGGAGAAACATTAACACACATTAACCCTTAACCTCTGGGGTTTAGAGCCTGCTTCAGGGCTACCGCCACACCTGGAGGAACATTAACACACATTAACCCTTAACCTCTGGGGTTAGAGCCTGCTTCAGGGCCACGGCCACACCTGGAGAAACATTAACACACATTAACCCTTAACCTCTGGGGTTAGAGCCTGCTTCAGGGCTACCGCCACACCTGGAGGAACATTAACACACATTAACCCTTAACCTCTGGGGTTAGAGCCTGCTTCAGGGCCACCGCCACACCTGGAGGAACATTAACACACATTAACCCTTAACCTCTGGGGTTAGAGCCTGCTTCAGGGCCACCGCCACACCTGGAGAAACATTAACACACATTAACCCTTAACCTCTGGGGGTTAGAGCCTGCTTCAGGGCTACCGCCACACCTGGAGAAACATTAACACACATTAACCCTTAACCTCTGGGGTTAGAGCCTGCTTCAGGGCTACCGCCACACCTGGAGAAACATTAACACACATTAACCCTTAACCTCTGGGGTTTAGAGCCTGCTTCAGGGCCACCGCCACACCTGGAGAAACATTAACACACATTAACCCTTAACCTCTGGGGTTAGAGCCTGCTTCAGGGCCACCGCCACACCTGGAGAAACATTAACACACATTAACCCTTAACCTCTGGGGTTTAGAGCCTGCTTCAGGGCTACCGCCACACCTGGAGAAACATTAACACACATTAACCCTTAACCTCTGGGGTTTAGAGCCTGCTTCAGGGCTACCGCCACACCTGGAGGAACATTAACACACATTAACCCTTAACCTCTGGGGTTTAGAGCCTGCTTCAGGGCTACCGCCACACCTGGAGAAACATTCACACACATTAACCCTTAACCTCTGGGGTCAGAGCCTGCTTCAGGGCTACCGCCACACCTGGAGAAACATTAACACACATTAACCCTTAACCTCTGGGGTTTAGAGCCTGCTTCAGGGACACCGCCACACCTGGAGAAACATTAACACACATTAACCCTTAACCTCTGGGGTTAGAGCCTGCTTCAGGGCCACCGCCACACCTGGAGAAACATTCACACCCATTAACACACATTAACCCTTAACCTCTGGGGTTAGAGCCTGCTTCAGGGCCACGGCCACACCTGGAGAAACATTAACACACATTAACCCTTAACCTCTGGGGTTAGAGCCTGCTTCAGGGCTACCGCCACACCTGGAGAAACATTAACACACATTAACCCTTAACCTCTGGGGTTTAGAGCCTGCTTCAGGGCCACGGCCACACCTGGAGAAACATTAACACACATTAACCCTTAACCTCTGGGGTTTAGAGCCTGCTTCAGGGCCACGGCCACACCTAGAGAAACACATACAGTGCATTCAGAAAGTATTGAGACCATCTTGGCTTGTTCCACATTTTGTTACGTTACAGCATCATTCTAAAAATGGATTCAATATTTTTTTCCCCTTATCAATTTACACACAATACCCCATAATGACATCACAATACCCCATAATGACATCACAATACCCCATAATGACATCACAATACCCCATAATGACATCACAATACCCCATAATGACAAAGCAAAAACTGGTTTTTTGGAATATTTTGCAAACAGAAACATCACATTTACATAAATATTCCGACCGTTTACTCAGTACTTTGTTTAAGCATCTTTGGCAGTGATTACAGCCTCGAGTCTTCTTGGGTGTGACGCTACAAGCTTGGCACACCTGTATTTGGGGAGTTTCTCCCATTCTTCTCTGCAGATCCTCTCAAGCTCTGCCAGGTTGGATGGGGAGCGTCGCTGCACAGCTATTTTCAGGTCTCTCCAGAGATGTTCGATCGGGTTCAAGTCCGGGCTCTGGCTGGGCCACTCAAGGACATTGAGACTTGTCCCGAAGCCTGTCCTGCGTTGTCTTGGCTGTGTGCTTAGGGTCGTTGTCCTCTTGGAAGGTGAACCTTCGCCCCAGTCTGAGGTCCTGAGCGCTCTGGAGCAGGTTTTCATCAAGGACCTCTCTGCACTTTGCTCCGCTCATCTTTCCCTCTATCCTGACTAGTCTCCCAGTCCCTGCCGCTGAAAAACATCCCCACAGCATGATGCTGCCACCACCATGCTTCACCGTAGGGATGGTGCCAGGTTTCCTCCAGACGTGACGCTTGGCATTCAGGCCAAAGAGTTCAATCTTGGTTTCATCAGACCAGAGAATCTTGTTTCTCATGGTCTGAGAGTCTTTAGGTGCCTTTTGGCAAACTCCAAGCGAGCTGTCATGTACCTTTTACTGAGGAGTGGCTTCCGTCTGGACACTCTACCATAAAGGTCTGACTGGTGGAGTGCTGCAGAGATGGTTGTCCTTCTGGAAGGTTCTCCCATCTCCACAGAGAAACTCTGGAGCTCTGTCAGAGTGACCATCGGCTCATCGGTCAACTCCCTGACCAAGGCCCTTCTCCCCCTGATTGCTCAGTTTGTCCTTGGCGGCCAGCTCTAGGAAGAATCTTGGCGCTTCCAAACCTTTTCCATTTAGGTTTAATTAAACCTTTGTTTAACTAGGCAAGTCGGTTAAGAACAAATTCTTATTTACAATGACGGCCTACCCCGGGCCAAACCCGGACGATGCTGGTCCAAATTGTGCGTCGCCCTATTTACACTCCCAATCACAGCTGGTTTGTGATACAGCCTGGAATCAAACCAGGGTCTGTAGTGACGCCTCTAGCACTGAGATGCAGTGCCTTAGACCGCTGCGCCACTGTGTCCTTGGGGACCTTCAATGCTGCGGAAATTTTTTTGTTGTTGTTTGCTACCCTTCTAAATCCCAGATCTGTGCCTCGAACACAATCCCCGTCTCGGGACAAACAGTTTGACCTCACGGCTTGGTGTTTGCTCTGACGTGCACAAACATCTCAAGGATGATCAATGGAAACAGGAAGCGTCGGAGCTCAATTTCAAGTCTCACAGCAAAAAAAGGGGTCCTGAATACTTATGTAAATAAGGTATTTCTGTTTTTAATTATATATTTGTAAACAATTATAAAAACCTGTTTTCACTTTGTCATTATGGAGTATCGGGTGTATATTGAAGAGGAATATATATATATTTTTTTAAATCCATTTTAGAATAAGGCTGTAACGTTAACAGAATGTGGAAAAAGTCAAGGGGTCTGAATACTTTCCGAATGCGCCGTAAATACTAGATCACTACACACACTGTGTGGTTGTGAGGTGTCCTGGCTACTTTACCTGGCTACTTTACCTGTCATAGTGAGGTGACCTGGCTACTTTACCTGTCATAGTGAGGTGACCTGGCTACTTTACCTGTCATAGTGTGGTAGTGAGGTGACCTAGCTACTTTACCTGTCATAGTGAGGTGACCTGGCTACTTTACCTGTCATAGTGTGGTAGTGAGATGTCCTGGCTACTTTACCTGTCATAGTGTGGTAGTGAGATGTCCTGGCTACTTTACCTGTCATAGTGTGGTGTCCTGGCTACTTTACCTGTCATAGTGTGGTGTCCTGGCTACTTTACCTGTCATAGTGAGGTGACCTGGCTACTTTACCTGTCATAGTGAGGTGACCTGGCTACTTTACCTGTCATAGTGAGGTGACCTGGCTACTTTACCTGTCATAGTGAGCTGTCCTGGCTACTTTACCTGTCATAGTGAGGTGTCCTGGCTACTTTACCTGTCATAGTGAGGTGACCTGGCTACTTTACCTGTCATAGTGAGGTGACCTGGCTACTTTACCTGGCTACTTTACCTGTCATAGTGAGGTGACCTGGCTACTTTACCTGTCATAGTGTGGTAGTGAGGTGACCTAGCTACTTTACCTGTCATAGTGAGGTGACCTGGCTACTTTACCTGTCATAGTGTGGTAGTGAGATGTCCTGGCTACTTTACCTGTCATAGTGTGGTAGTGAGATGTCCTGGCTACTTTACCTGTCATAGTGAGGTGACCTGGCTACTTTACCTGTCATAGTGTGGTGTCCTGGCTACTTTACCTGTCATAGTGAGGTGACCTGGCTACTTTACCTGTCATAGTGAGGTGACCTGGCTACTTTACCTGTCATAGTGAGCTGTCCTGGCTACTTTACCTGTCATAGTGAGGTGTCCTGGCTACTTTACCTGTCATAGTGAGGTGACCTGGCTACTTTACCTGTCATAGTGAGGTAGTGAGGTGACCTGGCTACTTTACCTGTCTACTTTACCTGTCATAGTGAGGTGACCTGGCTACTTTACCTGTCATAGTGAGGTGACCTGGCTACTTTACCTGTCATAGTGAGGTGACCTGGCTACTTTACCTGTCATAGTGTGGTAGTGAGATGTCCTGGCTACTTTACCTGTCATAGTGTGGTAGTGAGATGTCCTGGCTACTTTACCTGTCATAGTGTGGTGTCCTGGCTACTTTACCTGTCATAGTGTGGTGTCCTGGCTACTTTACCTGTCATAGTGAGGTGACCTGGCTACTTTACCTGTCATAGTGAGGTGACCTGGCTACTTTACCTGTCATAGTGAGGTGACCTGGCTACTTTACCTGTCATAGTGAGCTGTCCTGGCTACTTTACCTGTCATAGTGAGGTGTCCTGGCTACTTTACCTGTCATAGTGAGGTGTCCTGGCTACTTTACCTGTCATAGTGAGGTGACCTGGCTACTTTACCTGGCTACTTTACCTGTCATAGTGAGGTGACCTGGCTACTTTACCTGTCATAGTGTGGTAGTGAGGTGACCTAGCTACTTTACCTGTCATAGTGAGGTGACCTGGCTACTTTACCTGTCATAGTGTGGTAGTGAGATGTCCTGGCTACTTTACCTGTCATAGTGTGGTAGTGAGATGTCCTGGCTACTTTACCTGTCATAGTGAGGTGACCTGGCTACTTTACCTGTCATAGTGTGGTGTCCTGGCTACTTTACCTGTCATAGTGAGGTGACCTGGCTACTTTACCTGTCATAGTGAGGTGACCTGGCTACTTTACCTGTCATAGTGAGCTGTCCTGGCTACTTTACCTGTCATAGTGAGGTGTCCTGGCTACTTTACCTGTCATAGTGAGGTGACCTGGCTACTTTACCTGTCATAGTGAGGTAGTGAGGTGACCTGGCTACTTTACCTGTCTACTTTACCTGTCATAGTGAGGTGACCTGGCTACTTTACCTGTCATAGTGAGGTGACCTGGCTACTTTACCTGTCATAGTGAGGTGACCTGGCTACTTTACCTGTCATAGTGTGGTAGTGAGGTGACCTGGCTAATTTACCTGTCATAGTGAGGTGACCTGGCTACTTTACCTGTCATAGTGTGGTAGTGAGATGTCCTGGCTACTTTACCTGTCATAGTGTGGTAGTGAGATGTCCTGGCTACTTTACCTGTCATAGTGAGGTGTCCTGGCTACTTTACCTGTCATAGTGTGGTGTCCTGGCTACTTTACCTGTCATAGTGAGGTGACCTGGCTACTTTACCTGTCATAGTGAGGTGACCTGGCTACTTTACCTGTCATAGTGAGGTGACCTGGCTACTTTACCTGTCATAGTGAGCTGTCCTGGCTACTTTACCTGTCATAGTGAGGTGTCCTGGCTACTTTACCTGTCATAGTGAGGTGTCCTGGCTACTTTACCTGTCATAGTGAGGTGACCTGGCTACTTTACCTGTCATAGTGAGGTGTCCTGGCTACTTTACCTGTCATAGTGAGGTGTCCTGGCTACTTTACCTGTCATAGTGAGGTGACCTGGCTACTTTACCTGTCATAGTGAGGTAGTGAGGTGACCTGGCTACTTTACCTGTCTACTTTACCTGTCATAGTGAGGTGTCCTGGCTACTTTACCTGTCATAGTGAGGTGTCCTGGCTACTTTACCTGTCATAGTGTGGTGTCCTGGCTACTTTACCTGTCATAGTGAGGTGACCTGGCTACTTTACCTGTCATAGTGAGGTGACCTGGCTACTTTACCTGTCATAGTGAGGTGACCTGGCTACTTTACCTGTCATAGTGTGGTAGTGAGGTGACCTGGCTACTTTACCTGTCATAGTGAGGTGACCTGGCTACTTTACCTGTCATAGTGTGGTAGTGAGATGTCCTGGCTACTTTACCTGTCATAGTGAGATGACCTGGCTACTTTACCTGTCATAGTGTGGTGTCCTGGCTACTTTACCTGTCATAGTGAGGTGTCCTGGCTACTTTACCTGTCATAGTGAGGTGTCCTGGCTACTTTACCTGTCATAGTGAGGTGTCCTGGCTACTTTACCTGTCATAGTGAGGTGTCCTGGCTACTTTACCTGTCATAGTGAGGTGTCCTGGCTACTTTACCTGTCATAGTGTGGTAGTGAGGTGTCCTGGCTACTTTACCTGTCATAGTGTGGTAGTGAGATGTCCTGGCTACTTTACCTGTCATAGTGTGGTGTCCTGGCTACTTTACCTGTCATAGTGAGGTGTCCTGGCTACTTTACTTGTCATAGTGAGGTGTCCTGGCTACTTTACCTGTCATAGTGTGGTAGTGAGGTGACCTGGCTACTTTACCTGTCATAGTGAGGTGTTGTGGCTACTTTACCTGTCATAGTGAGGTGACCTGGCTACTTTACCTGTCATAGTGAGGTGTCCTGGCTACTTTACCTGTCATAGTGAGGTGTCCTGGCTACCTTACCTGTCATAGTGTGGTTGTGAGGTGACCTGGCTACTTTACCTGTCATAGTGAGGTAGTGAGGTGACCTGGCTACTTTACCTGTCTACTTTACCTGTCATAGTGAGGTGACCTGGCTACTTTACCTGTCATAGTGAGGTGTCCTGGCTACTTTACCTGTCATAGTGAGGTGTCCTGGCTACTTTACCTGTCATAGTGTGGTGTCCTGGCTACTTTACCTGTCATAGTGAGGTGACCTGGCTACTTTACCTGTCATAGTGAGGTGACCTGGCTACTTTACCTGTCATAGTGAGGTGACCTGGCTACTTTACCTGTCATAGTGTGGTAGTGAGGTGACCTGGCTACTTTACCTGTCATAGTGAGGTGACCTGGCTACTTTACCTGTCATAGTGTGGTAGTGAGATGTCCTGGCTACTTTACCTGTCATAGTGAGATGACCTGGCTACTTTACCTGTCATAGTGTGGTGTCCTGGCTACTTTACCTGTCATAGTGAGGTGTCCTGGCTACTTTACCTGTCATAGTGAGGTGTCCTGGCTACTTTACCTGTCATAGTGAGGTGTCCTGGCTACTTTACCTGTCATAGTGAGGTGTCCTGGCTACTTTACCTGTCATAGTGAGGTGTCCTGGCTACTTTACCTGTCATAGTGTGGTAGTGAGGTGTCCTGGCTACTTTACCTGTCATAGTGTGGTAGTGAGATGTCCTGGCTACTTTACCTGTCATAGTGTGGTGTCCTGGCTACTTTACCTGTCATAGTGAGGTGTCCTGGCTACTTTACTTGTCATAGTGAGGTGTCCTGGCTACTTTACCTGTCATAGTGTGGTAGTGAGGTGACCTGGCTACTTTACCTGTCATAGTGAGGTGTTGTGGCTACTTTACCTGTCATAGTGAGGTGACCTGGCTACTTTACCTGTCATAGTGAGGTGTCCTGGCTACTTTACCTGTCATAGTGAGGTGTCCTGGCTACCTTACCTGTCATAGTGTGGTTGTGAGGTGTCCTGGCTACTTTACCTGTCATAGTGAGGTGTCCTGGCTACTTTACCTGTCATAGTGAGGTGACCTGGCTACTTTACCTGTCATAGTGAGGTGTCCTGGCTACTTTACCTGTCATAGTGAGGTGTCCTGGCTACTTTACCTGCCATAGTGAGATGTCCTGGCTACTTTATCTGTCATAGTGTGGTTCTGAGGTGTCCTAGTTAATATCCACCTGGGAGATGTCTGTGCAGGTGCCTGTATATAAAGCCAATATAGGTGTCCAGAGCAGTGCCTGTACCTGCGATGGCGTGGTTGTGGGGTCCTCCCTGTAGTCCTGGGAACACTGCCTGGTTGATGAGAGACTCCAGATTATACAGAGTCTCCTTCCCCTTAGAGTCCACACTACGTATTCCTGGAGGACAGGGAGAGAGGGACCAGCATGATACAGGGAGAGAGAGAGAGAGAGAGAGGGACCAGCATGATACAGAGAGAGAGAGACCAGCATGATACAGAGAGAGAGGGACCAGCATGATACAGGGAGAGAGAGACCAGCATGATACAGGGAGGGACCAGCATGATACAGGGAGAGACCAGCATGATACAGAGAGAGAGAGAGAGACCAGCATGATACAGAGAGAGAGAGACCAGCATGACACAGAGAGAGAGAGAGAGACCAGCATGATACAGGGAGAGAGGGACCAGCATGATACAGAGAGAGGGACCAGCATGATACAGGGAGAGAGAGACCAGCATGATACAGAGAGAGAGAGACCAGCATGACACAGAGAGAGAGAGAGAGACCAGCATGATACAGAGAGAGGGACCAGCATGATACAGGGAGAGAGAGACCAGCATGATACAGAGAGAGAGAGGGACCAGCATGATACAGGGAGAGACCAGCATGATACAGGGAGAGAGAGAGACCAGCATGACACAGAGAGAGAGAGAGACCAGCATGACACAGAGAGAGAGAGAGACCAGCATGACACAGAGAGAGAGAGAGACCAGCATGATACAGGGAGAGAGAGGGACCAGCATGATACAGAGAGAGGGACCAGCATGATACAGGGAGAGGGACCAGCATGATACAGGGAGAGGGACCAGCATGATACAGGGAGAGGGACCAGCATGATACAGGGAGAGGGACCAGCATGATACAGGGAGAGAGAGACCAGCATGATACAGGGAGAGAGGGACCAGCATGATACAGGGAGAGAGGGACCAGCATGATACAGGGAGAGAGAGGGACCAGCATGATACAGGGAGAGAGGGACCAGCATGATACAGGGAGAGAGGGACCAGCATGATACAGAGAGAGAGGGACCAGCATGATACAGGGAGAGAGGGACCAGCATGATACAGGGAGGGAGGGACCAGCATGATACAGGGAGGGACCAGCATGATACAGGGAGAGAGGGACCAGCATGATACAGAGAGAGAGGGACCAGCATGATACAGGGAGAGAGGGACCAGCATGATACAGGGAGGGACCAGCATGATACAGGGAGAGAGGGACCAGCATGATACAGGGAGGGACCAGCATGATACAGAGAGAGAGAGAGAGAGAGAGAGAGAGACCAGCATGATACAGAGAGAGAGAGAGACAGAGAGAGACAGAAAGAGACAGAGAGAGACAGAGATACAGAGAGGGACCAGCATGATACAGAGAGAGAGAGACCAGCATGATACAGAGAGAGAGAGACCAGCATGATACAGAGAGAGAGAGACCAGCATGATACAGAGAGAGAGAGGGACCAGCATGATACAGAGAGAGAGAGAGAGAGAGAGGGACCAGCATGATACAGAGAGAGAGAGACCAGCATGATACAGAGAGAGAGAGACCAGCATGATACAGAGAGAGAGAGAGAGACCAGCATGATACAGAGAGAGAGAGACCAGCATGATACAGAGAGAGAGAGGGACCAGCATGATACAGAGAGAGAGAGACCAGCATGACACAGAGAGAGAGAGAGAGACCAGCATGACACAGAGAGAGAGAGACCAGCATGACACAGAGAGAGAGAGGGACCAGCATGATACAGAGAGAGAGAGAGAGAGAGACCAGCATGATACAGAGAGAGAGAGACCAGCATGATACAGAGAGAGAGAGACCAGCATGATACAGAGAGAGAGAGACCAGCATGATACAGAGAGAGAGAGACCAGCATGATACAGAGAGAGAGAGACCAGCATGATACAGAGAGAGAGAGGGACCAGCATGATACAGAGAGAGAGAGGGACCAGCATGATACAGAGAGAGAGAGAGAGAGAGAGAGAGAGAGACTAGCATGATACACAGAGAGAGGGACCAGCATGATAGAGAGAAAGAGAGAGACCAGCATGATACGGAGAGAGGGACCAGCATGATAGAGAGAGAGAGAGAGAGACCAGCATGATACAGGGAGAGAGGGACCAGCATGATACAGAGGGAGAGAGACCAGCATGATACAGAGAGAGAGAGAGAGACCAGCATGATACAGAGAGAGAGAGAGACCAGCATGATACAGAGAGAGAGAGGGACCAGCATGATACAGAGAGAGAGAGAGAGAGAGAGAGCAGCATGATACAGAGAGAGAGCGAGAGAGAGAGAGAGAGAGAGAGAGACCAGCATGACACAGAGAGAGAGAGACCAGCATGATACAGAGAGAGAGGGACCAGCATGATACAGAGAGAGAGAGACCAGCATGATACACAGAGAGAGAGAGAGACCAGCATGATACAGAGAGAGAGAGAGACCAGCATGATACAGAGAGAGAGAGAGACCAGCATGATACAGAGAGAGAGAGAGAGAGAGGGAGAGAGAGAGAGACCAGCATGATACAGAGAGAGAGAGAGAGAGAGAGAGAGAGAGAGAGAGAGAGACCAGCATGATACAGAGAGAGAGAGAGAGAGAGAGGGGGAGAGAGCGAGAGACCAGCATGATACAGAGAGAGAGAGAGAGAGAGAGAGAGAGAGAGAGAGAGAGAGAGACCAGCATGATACAGAGAGAGAGAGAGAGAGAGAGAGAGAGAGAGGGAGAGAGAGAGAGACCAGCATGACACAGAGAGAGAGAGAGAGAGGCCAGCATGATACAGAGAGAGAGAGAGAGAGAGAGAGACCAGCATGATACAGAGAGACCAGCACGATACAGAGAGAGAGACCAGCATGATACAGAGAGACAGAGAGAGAGAGAGAGAGAGAGAGACCAGCATGATACAGAGAGAGACCAGCATGATACAGAGAGAGAGAGAGAGAGAGAGAGAGAGACCAGCATGATACAGAGAGAGAGAGAGAGAGAGAGAGAGGCCAGCATGATACAGAGAGAGAGAGAGAGGCCAGCATGATAGAGAGAGAGAGAGGCCAGCATGATACAGAGAGAGAGAGAGAGAGAGACCAGCATGATACAGAGAGAGAGAGACCAGCATGATACAGAGAGAGAGAGGCCAGCATGATACAGAGAGAGAGAGAGAGAGAGAGAGGCCAGCATGATACAGAGAGAGAGAGAGAGAGAGAGAGACCAGCATGATACAGAGAGAGAGAGAGAGACTGGCATGATACAGAGAGAGAGAGAGAGAGAGACCAGCATGATACAGAGAGAGAGACCAGCATGATACGGAGAGAGAGAGGGACCAGCATGATACAGAGAGAGAGAGAGACCAGCATGATACAGAGAGACCAGCATGATACAGAGAGAGAGAGACCAGCATGACACAGAGAGACCAGCATGATACAGAGAGAGAGAGAGAGACCAGCATGACACAGAGAGAGAGAGAGAGAGAGAGAGAGGCCAGCATGATACAGAGAGAGAGAGAGAGAGACCAGCACGATACAGAGAGAGAGAGAGAGAGACCAGCATGATACAGAGAGACCAGCATGATACAGAGAGACAGAGAGAGAGAGAGAGAGAGAGAGACCAGCATGACACACAGAGAGAGAGAGAGAGAGAGACCAGCATAATACAGAGAGAGAGAGGGACCAGCATGATACAGAGAGAGAGAGAGAGAGAGAGAGAGACCAGCATGATACAGAGAGAGAGAGAGAGAGGCCAGCATGATAGAGAGAGAGAGAGAGACCAGCATGACACAGAGAGAGAGAGAGAGAGAGAGAGACCAGCATGACACACAGAGAGAGAGAGAGAGAGACCAGCATGATACAGAGAGAGAGAGGGACCAGCATGATACAGAGAGAGAGAGAGAGAGAGAGAGACCAGCATGATACAGAGAGAGAGAGAGAGAGGCCAGCATGATAGAGAGAGAGAGAGAGACCAGCATGACACAGAGAGAGAGAGAGAGAGAGGCCAGCATGATACAGAGAGAGAGAGAGCAGCATGATATGGAGAGAGAGAGAGAGACCAGCATGATACAGAGAGAGAGAGGGACCAGCATGATACAGAGAGAGAGAGGGACCAGCATGATAGAGAGAGAGAGACCAGCATGATACAGAGAGAGAGAGAGAGACCAGCATGATAGAGAGAGAGACCAGCATGATACAGAGAGAGAGAGAGAAACCAGCATGATAGAGAGAGAGAGAGAGACCAGCATGATACAGAGAGAGAGAGAGACCAGCATGAGACAGAGAGAGAGAGAGGGACCAGCATGAGACAGAGAGAGAGAGAGACCAGCATGATACAGAGAGAGAGAGAGAGACCAGCATGATACAGAGAGAGAGGGACCAGCATGATACAGAGAGAGAGAGAGAGAGACCAGCATGATACAGAGAGAGAGAGAGAGAGAGACCAGCATGATACGGAGAGAGAGAGAGAGACCAGCATGATACGGAGAGAGAGAGAGACCAGCATGATACAGAGAGCGAGAGACCAGCATGACACAGAGAGAGAGGGACCAGCATGATACACAGAGAGAGAGAGACCAGCATGATACAGAGAGAGAGAGAGAGAGACCAGCATGACACACAGAGAGAGAGAGAGAGAGAGAGAGAGAGAGAGAGAGGGCCAGCATGATACAGAGAGAGAGAGAGAGAGAGAGACCAGCATGATACAGAGAGAGAGAGAGACCAGCATGATACAGAGAGAGAGAGACCAGCATGACACAGAGAGAGAGAGAGAGAGAGACCAGCATGACACAGAGAGAGAGAGAGAGGCCAGCATGATACAGAGGGAGAGAGAGAGACCAGCATGATACAGAGAGAGAGAGAGACCAGCATGATACAGAGAGAGAGAGAGACCAGCATGATACAGAGAGAGAGAGAGACCAGCATGATACAGAGAGAGAGAGAGAGACCAGCATGATACAGAGAGAGAGAGAGAGACCAGCATGATACAGAGAGAGAGAGAGAGACCAGCATGATACAGAGAGAGAGAGACCAGCATGATACAGAGAGAGAGAGACCAGCATGATACAGAGAGAGAGAGACCAGCATGACACAGAGAGAGAGAGAGACCAGCATGATACAGGGAGAGAGGGACCAGCATGATACAGAGAGAGAGAGGGACCAGCATGATACAGAGAGAGAGAGGGACCAGCATGATACAGAGAGAGAGACCAGCATGATACAGAGAGAGAGAGACCAGCATGATACAGAGAGAGAGAGGGACCAGCATGATACAGAGAGAGAGAGACCAGCATGATACAGAGAGAGAGAGACCAGCATGACACAGAGAGAGAGGGACCAGCATGATACACAGAGAGAGAGAGAGACCAGCATGATACAGAGAGAGAGAGAGAGAGAGAGAGAGAGAGAGAGGCCAGCATGACACAGAGAGAGAGAGAGAGAGAGAGAGAGAGAGGCCAGCATGATACAGAGAGAGAGAGACCAGCATGATACAGAGAGAGAGAAAGAGAGAGAGAGGCCAGCATGATACAGAGGGAGAGAGAGAGACCAGCATGATACAGAGAGAGAGAGACCAGCATGATACAGAGAGAGAGAAAGAGAGAGAGAGGCCAGCATGATACAGAGGGAGAGAGAGAGACCAGCATGATACAGAGAGAGAGAGACCAGCATGATACAGAGAGAGAGAAAGAGAGAGAGAGGCCAGCATGATACAGAGGGAGAGAGAGAGACCAGCATGATACAGAGAGAGAGAGACCAGCATGATACAGAGAGAGAGAGGGACCAGCATGATACAGAGAGAGAGAGACCAGCATGACACAGAGAGAGACCAGCATGATACAGAGAGAGAGAGAGAGAGAGACCAGCATGATACAGAGAGAGAGAGACCAGCATGATACAGAGAGAGAGAGGCCAGCATGACACAGAGAGAGAGAGACCAGCATGATACAGAGAGAGAGAGAGACCAGCATGATACAGAGAGAGAGAGACCAGCATGATACAGAGAGAGAGAGGGACCAGCATGATACAGAGAGAGAGAGGGACCAGCATGATACAGAGAGAGAGAGAGAGAGAGAGAGAGAGACCAGCATGATACAGAGAGAGAGAGGGACCAGCATGATACAGAGAGAGAGAGAGAGAGAGAGAGAGAGAGACCAGCATGATACAGAGAGAGAGGGACAGAGAGAGAGAGACAGAGAGAGAGAGAGAGAGAGAGAGATAGACCAGCATGATACAGAGAGAGAGAGACCAGCATGATACAGAGAGAGAGAGAGAGAGAGAGAGAGAGAGACCAGCATGATACAGAGAGAGAGAGAGAGGCCAGCATGATACAGAGAGAGAGAGAGAGGCCAGCATGATAGAGAGAGAGAGAGGCCAGCATGATACAGAGAGAAAGAGAGAGAGAGACCAGCATGATACAGAGAGAGAGAGACCAGCATGATACAGAGAGAGAGAGGCCAGCATGATACAGAGAGAGAGAGAGAGAGAGAGAGAGGCCAGCATGATACAGAGAGAGAGAGAGAGAGAGAGAGAGAGAGAGAGAGAGAGACCAGCATGATACAGAGAGAGAGAGAGAGACCAGCATGATACAGAGAGAGAGAGAGAGAGAGAGAGAGACCAGCATGATACAGAGAGAGAGAGAGAGACCAGCATGATACGGAGAGAGAGGGACCAGCATGATACAGAGAAAGAGAGAGACCAGCATGATACAGAGAGACCAGCATGATACAGAGAGAGAGAGAGACCAGCATGACACAGAGAGACCAGCATGATACAGAGAGAGAGAGACCAGCATGATACAGAGAGAGAGAGAGAGACCAGCATGACACAGAGAGAGAGAGAGAGAGAGAGAGAGAGGCCAGCATGATACAGAGAGAGAGAGAGAGAGACCAGCACGATACAGAGAGAGAGAGAGAGAGACCAGCATGATACAGAGAGACCAGCATGATACAGAGAGACAGAGAGAGAGAGAGAGACCAGCATGACACAGAGAGAGAGAGAGAGAGAGACCAGCATGATACAGAGAGAGAGAGGGACCAGCATGATACAGAGAGAGAGAGAGAGAGAGACCAGCATGATACAGAGAGAGAGAGAGAGAGGCCAGCATGATAGAGAGAGAGAGAGAGACCAGCATGACACAGAGAGAGAGAGAGAGGCCAGCATGATACAGAGAGAGAGAGACCAGCATGATACGGAGAGAGAGAGAGAGACCAGCATGATACAGAGAGAGAGAGGGACCAGCATGATACAGAGAGAGAGAGGGACCAGCATGATAGAGAGAGAGAGAGAGAGAGACCAGCATGATACAGAGAGAGAGAGAGAGACCAGCATGATACAGAGAGAGAGAGAGGCCAGCATGATAGAGAGAGAGAGAGAGACCAGCATGATAGAGAGAGACCAGCATGATACAGAGAGAGAGAGAGAAACCAGCATGATAGAGAGAGAGAGAGAGAGACCAGCATGATACAGAGAGAGAGAGAGACCAGCATGATACAGAGAGAGAGAGAGACCAGCATGATACAGAGAGAGAGAGAGAGACCAGCATGATACAGAGAGAGAGAGACCAGCATGATACAGAGAGAGAGAGACCAGCATGATACAGAGAGAGAGAGACCAGCATGATACAGAGAGAGAGAGACCAGCATGACACAGAGAGAGAGAGGGACCAGCATGATACAGAGAGAGAGAGACCAGCATGATACAGAGAGAGAGACCAGCATGATACAGAGAGAGAGAGACCAGCATGATACAGAGAGAGAGAGACCAGCATGACACAGAGAGAGAGAGGGACCAGCATGACACAGAGAGAGAGGGACCAGCATGATACACAGAGAGAGAGAGAGACCAGCATGATACAGAGAGAGAGAGAGAGAGAGAGAGAGAGGCCAGCATGATACAGAGAGAGAGAGAGAGAGAGAGAGAGAGGCCAGCATGACACAGAGAGAGAGAGAGAGAGAGAGAGAGAGAGGCCAGCATGATACAGAGAGAGAGAGAGACCAGCATGATACAGAGAGAGAGAAAGAGAGAGAGAGGCCAGCATGATACAGAGAGAGAGAGACCAGCATGATACAGAGAGAGAGAAAGAGAGAGAGAGGCCAGCATGATACAGAGGGAGAGAGAGAGACCAGCATGATACAGAGAGAGAGACCAGCATGACACAGAGAGAGACCAGCATGATACAGAGAGAGAGAGAGAGAGAGACCAGCATGATACAGAGAGAGAGAGAGAGAGAACCAGCATGATACAGAGAGAGAGAGACCAGCATGATACAGAGAGAGAGAGACCAGCATGACAGAGAGAGAGACCAGCATGAT
>NW_027675396.1:77500-162500 GCF_965601325.2 Salmo salar
GAAACCGTGCGTCAGGTGACCTCCATCAGGGAGGTCCAGACCCATGATCCTCCCATGAGGCTCAACGATGGCCGTGTACACAGCGAAGTTAGCAGGGGAACCTATAAACACACGGCCAAGTTAGCAGGGGAACCTATAAACACACAGCCAAGTTAGCAGGGGAACCTATAAACACACAGCCAAGTTAGCAGGGGAACCAATAAACACACAGCCAAGTTAGCAGGGGAACCTATAAACACACAGCCAAGTTAGCAGGGGAACCTATAAACACACAGCCAAGTTAGCAGGGGAACCTATAAACACACAGCCAAGTTAGCAGGGGAACCTATAAACACACAGCGAAGTTAGCAGGGGAACCTATAAACACACAGCCAAGTTAGCAGGGGAACCTATAAACACACAGCCAAGTTAGCAGGGGAACCTATAAACACACAGCCAAGTTAGCAGGGGAACCAATAAACACACAGCCAAGTTAGCAGGGGAACCAATAAACACACAGCCAAGTTAGCAGGGGAACCTACAAACACACGGCCAAGTTAGCAGGGGAACCAATAAACACACAGCCAAGTTAGCAGGGGAACCTATAAACACACAGCCAAGTTAGCAGGGGAACCTATAAACACACAGCCAAGTTAGCAGGGGAACCTATAAACACACAGCGAAGTTAGCAGGGGAACCTATAAACACACAGCCAAGTTAGCAGGGGAACCTATAAACACACAGCCAAGTTAGCAGGGGAACCTATAAACACACAGCGAAGTTAGCAGGGGAACCTATAAACACACAGCCAAGTTAGCAGGGGAACCTATAAACACACGGCCAAGTTAGCAGGGGAACCTATAAACACACAGCCAAGTTAGCAGGGGAACCTATAAACACACAGCCAAGTTAGCAGGGGAACCTATAAACACACAGCCAAGTTAGCAGGGGAACCTATAAACACACAGCCAAGTTAGCAGGGGAACCTATAAACACACAGCCAAGTTAGCAGGGGAACCAATAAACACACAGCCAAGTTAGCAGGGGAACCTATAAACACACAGCCAAGTTAGCAGGGGAACCTATAAACACACAGCCAAGTTAGCAGGGGAACCTATAAACACACAGCCAAGTTAGCAGGGGAACCTATAAACACACAGCCAAGTTAGCAGGGGAACCTATAAACACACAGCCAAGTTAGCAGGGGAACCAATAAACACACAGCCAAGTTAGCAGGGGAACCAATAAACACACAGCCAAGTTAGCAGGGGAACCTATAAACACACAGCCAAGTTAGCAGGGGAACCTATAAACACACAGCCAAGTTAGCAGGGGAACCTATAAACACACAGCCAAGTTATCAGGGGAACCTATAAACACACAGCCAAGTTAGCAGGGGAACCTATAAACACAGCCAAGTTAGCAGGGGAACCTATAAACACACAGCCAAGTTAGCAGGGGAACCAATAAACACACAGCCAAGTTAGCAGGGGAACCAATAAACACACAGCCAAGTTAGCAGGGGAACCAATAAACACACAGCCAAGTTAGCAGGGGAACCTATAAACACACAGCCAAGTTAGCAGGGGAACCAATAAACACACAGCCAGGTTAGCAGGGGAACCTATAAACACACAGCCAAGTTAGCAGGGGAACCTATAAACACACAGCCAAGTTAGCAGGGGAACCAATAAACACACAGCCAAGTTAGCAGGGGAACCAATAAACACACAGCCAAGTTAGCAGGGGAACCTATAAACACACAGCCAAGTTAGCAGGGGAACCAATAAACACACAGCCAGGTTAGCAGGGGAACCTATAAACACACAGCCAAGTTAGCAGGGGAACCTATAAACACACAGCCAAGTTAGCAGGGGAACCTATAAACACACAGCCAAGTTAGCAGGGGAACCTATAAACACACAGCCAAGTTAGCAGGGGAACCTATAAACACACAGCCAAGTTAGCAGGGGAACCAATAAACACACAGCCAAGTTAGCAGGGGAACCTATAAACACACAGCCAAGTTAGCAGGGGAACCTATAAACACACAGCCAAGTTAGCAGGGGAACCTATAAACACACAGCCAAGTTAGCAGGGGAACCTATAAACACACAGCCAAGTTAGCAGGGGAACCAATAGACACACAGCCAAGTTAGTGTGTGTAGTGTGTGTGTAGTGTGTGTGGTGTGTAGTGTGTGTGTGTAGTGTAGTGTGTGTGTGTAGTGTGTGTGTAGTGTGTGTGTGTGTAATGTATGTGTGTAGTGTGTGTGTGTGTAGTGTGTGTGTGTGTGTATAGTGTGTGTGTAGTGTGTGTATAGTGTGTGTGTAGTGTGTGTGTGTGTGTATAGTGTGTGTGTGTGTAGTGTGTGTATAGTGTGTGTGTAGTGTGTGTGTAGTGTGTGTGTGTGTAGTGTGTATGTAGTGTGTGTGTAGTGTGTGTGTGGTGTGTAGTGTGTGTGTGTCTCTGTGTAGTGTGTGTGTAGTGTAGGTGTGTGTATAGTGTGTGTATGTATGTGTGTGTCTCTGTGTAGTGTGTGTGTGTGTATAGTGTGTGTGTGTATAGTGTGTGTGTAGTGTGTGTGTAGTGTGTGTGTGTGTGTAGTGTGTGTAGTGTGTATGTAGTGTGTGTGTAGTGTGTGTGTGGTGTGTAGTGTGTGTGTGTCTCTGTGTAGTGTGTGTGTAGTGTAGGTGTGTGTATAGTGTGTGTAGTGTGTGGTGTGTGTGTGTCTCTGTGTAGTGTGTGTGTAGTGTAGGTGTGTGTATAGTGTGTGTATGTATGTGTGTGTCTCTGTGTAGTGTGTGTATAGTGTGTGTGTGTGTGTATAGTGTGTGTGTAGTGTGTGTGGTGTGTAGTGTGTGTGTGTGTGTGTGTGTGTAGAGTGTGTGTGTAGTGTGTGTGTGGTGTGTAGTGTGTGTGTGTCTCTGTGTAGTGTGTGTGTAGTGTAGGTGTGTGTATAGTGTGTGTATGTATGTGTGTGTCTCTGTGTAGTGTGTGTGTAGTGTAGGTGTGTGTATAGTGTGTGTGTGTAGTGTAGGTGTGTGTATAGTGTGTGTATGTATGTGTGTGTCTCTGTGTAGTGTGTGTATAGTGTGTGTGTGTGTGTATAGTGTGTGTGTAGTGTGTGTGGTGTGTAGTGTGTGTGTGTGTGTGTGTGTAGAGTGTGTGTGTAGTGTGTGTGTGGTGTGTAGTGTGTGTGTGTCTCTGTGTAGTGTGTGTGTAGTGTAGGTGTGTGTATAGTGTGTGTATGTATGTGTGTGTCTCTGTGTAGTGTGTGTGTAGTGTAGGTGTGTGTATAGTGTGTGTGTGTAGTGTAGGTGTGTGTATAGTGTGTGTATGTATGTGTGTGTCTCTGTGTAGTGTGTGTATAGTGTGTGTGTGTGTGTATAGTGTGTGTGTAGTGTGTGTGGTGTGTAGTGTGTGTGTGTGTGTGTGTGTAGAGTGTGTGTGTAGTGTGTGTGTGGTGTGTAGTGTGTGTGTGTCTCTGTGTAGTGTGTGTGTAGTGTAGGTGTGTGTATAGTGTGTGTATGTATGTGTGTGTCTCTGTGTAGTGTGTGTGTAGTGTAGGTGTGTGTATAGTGTGTGTGTGTAGTGTAGGTGTGTGTATAGTGTGTGTATGTATGTGTGTGTCTCTGTGTAGTGTGTGTGTAGTGTAGGTGTGTGTATAGTGTGTGTGTGTAGTGTAGGTGTGTGTATAGTGTGTGTATGTATGTGTGTGTCTCTGTGTAGTGTGTGTATAGTGTGTGTGTGTGTGTATAGTGTGTGTGTAGTGTGTGTGGTGTGTAGTGTGTGTGTGTGTGTGTGTGTAGAGTGTGTGTGTAGTGTGTGTGTGGTGTGTAGTGTGTGTGTGTCTCTGTGTAGTGTGTGTGTAGTGTAGGTGTGTGTATAGTGTGTGTATGTATGTGTGTGTCTCTGTGTAGTGTGTGTGTAGTGTAGGTGTGTGTATAGTGTGTGTGTGTAGTGTAGGTGTGTGTATAGTGTGTGTGTGTATTACCTGAGTAGGGCTGGACATTGACCCCCCACCTGTCAGCCTCCAGTCCGTAGACCTCCAGAGCTCTCCTCTGACACACACGCTCCAACTCATCCACATGTTCTGTTCCCCCGTAGTACCTACACACACACACACACACACACACACACACACACACACACACACAACCAGTCTAAAGTTTTATAACACCAACTCATTCAACGGTTTTTCTTTATTTTTTTTTACTATTTTCTACATCGTAGAATCAAAACTATGGAATAATGTAGTTAAACAAATCAAAATATATATTTTATATTTGAGTTTCTTCAAAGTATCCTGGATGACAGGTTTGTAGTCTCCTGGACGGCTCTGTAAGATAACCAACCCCATTCTCTCTCAGGGATAGATAACCAACCCCATTCTCTCTCAGGGATAGATAACCAAACCCCATTCTCTCTCAGGGATAGATAACCAAACCCCATTCTCTCTCAGGGATAGATAACCAAACCCCATTCTCTCTCAGGGATAGATAACCAAACCCCTTCTCTCTCAGGGATAGATAAACAAACCCCATTCTCTCTCAGGGATAGATAACCAAACCCCATTCTCTCTCAAGGATAGATAACCAAACCCCATTCTCTCTCAGGGATAGATAACCAAACCCCATTCTCTCTCTCAGGGATAGATAACCAAACCCCATTCTCTCTCTCAGGGATAGATAACCAAACCCCATTCTCTCTCAGGGATAGATAACCAAACCCCATTCTCTCTCTCAGGGATAGATAACCAAACCCCATTCTCTCTCTCAGGGATAGATAACCAAACCCCATTCTCTCTCTCAGGGATAGATAACCAAACCCCATTCTCTCTCAGGGATAGATAACCAACCCCATTCTCTCTCAGGGATAGATAACCAAACCCCATTCTCTCTCAGGGATAGATAACCAAACCCCATTCTCTCTCAGGGATAGATAACCAAACCCCATTCTCTCTCAGGGATAGATAACCAAACCCCTTCTCTCTCAGGGATAGATAAACAAACCCCATTCTCTCTCAGGGATAGATAACCAAACCCCATTCTCTCTCAGGGATAGATAACCAAACCCCATTCTCTCTCTCAGGGATAGATAACCAAACCCCATTCTCTCTCTCAGGGATAGATAACCAAACCCCATTCTCTCTCAGGGATAGATAACCAAACCCCATTCTCTCTCTCAGGGATAGATAACCAAACCCCATTCTCTCTCTCAGGGATAGATAACCAAACCCCATTCTCTCTCAGGGATAGATAACCAAACCCCATTCTCTCTCAGGGATAGATAACCAAACCCCATTCTCTCTCAGGGATAGATAACCAAACCCCATTCTCTCTCAGGGATAGATAACCAAACCCCATTCTCTCTCAGGGATAGATAACCTACCCCATTCTCTCTCAGGGATAGATAACCAAACCCCATTCTCTCTCAGGGATAGATAACCAAACCCCATTCTCTCTCAGGGATAGATAACCAAACCCCATTCTCTCTCAGGGATAGATAACCAAACCCCATTCTCTCTCAGGGATAGATAACCAAACCCCATTCTCTCTCAGGGATAGATAACCAACCCCATTCTCTCTCAGGGATAGATAACCAACCCCATTCTCTCTCAGGGATAGATAACCAACCCCATTCTCTCTCAGGGATAGATAACCAAACCCCATTCTCTCTCAGGGATAGATAACCAAACCCCATTCTCTCTCAGGGATAGATAACCAACCCCATTCTCTCTCAGGGATAGATAACCAAACCCATTCTCTCTCAGGGATAGATAACCAAACCCATTCTCTCTCAGGGATAGATAACCAAACCCATTCTCTCTCAGGGATAGATAACCAAACCCATTCTCTCTCAGGGATAGATAACCAAACCCATTCTCTCTCAGGGATAGATAACCAAACCCATTCTCTCTCAGGGATAGATAACCAAACCCATTCTCTCTCAGGGATAGATAACCAAACCCATTCTCTCTCAGGGATAGATAACCAAACCCATTCTCTCTCAGGGATAGATAACCAAACCCCATTCTCTCTCAGGGATAGATAACCAAACCCCATTCTCTCTCAGGGATAGATAACCAACCCCATTCTCTCTCAGGGATAGATAACCAACCCCATTCTCTCTCAGGGATAGATAACCAACCCCATTCTCTCTCAGGGATAGATAACCAACCCCATTCTCTCTCAGGGATAGATAACCAAACCCATTCTCTCTCAGGGATAGATAACCAAACCCATTCTCTCTCAGGGATAGATAACCAACCCCATTCTCTCTCAGGGATAGATAACCAACCCCATTCTCTCTCAGGGATAGATAACCAACCCCATTCTCTCTCAGGGATAGATAACCAACCCCATTCTCTCTCAGGGATAGATAACCAACCCCATTCTCTCTCAGGGATAGATAACCAACCCCATTCTCTCTCAGGGATAGATAACCAACCCCATTCTCTCTCAGGGATAGATAACCAACCCCATTCTCTCTCAGGGATAGATAACCAACCCCATTCTCTCTCAGGGATAGATAACCAACCCCATTCTCTCTCAGGGATAGATAACCAACCCCCATTCTCTCTCAGGGATAGATAACCAACCCCCATTCTCTCTCAGGGATAGATAACCAACCCCATTCTCTCTCAGGGATAGATAACCAACCCCATTCTCTCTCAGGGATAGATAACCAACCCCATTCTCTCTCAGGGATAGATAACCAACCCCATTCTCTCTCAGGGATAGATAACCAACCCCATTCTCTCTCAGGGATAGATAACCAACCCCATTCTCTCTCAGGGATAGATAACCAACCCCATTCTCTCTCAGGGATAGATAACCAAACCCCATTCTCTCTCAGGGATAGATAACCAAACCCCATTCTCTCTCAGGGATAGATAACCAACCCCATTCTCTCTCAGGGATAGATAACCAAACCCAATTCTCTCTCAGGGATAGATAACCAACCCCATTCTCTCTCAGGGATAGATAACCAACCCCATTCTCTCTCAGGGATAGATAACCAACCCCATTCTCTCTCAGGGATAGATAACCAACCCCATTCTCTCTCAGGGATAGATAACCAAACCCATTCTTTCTCTCTCTCTCCCCCCCACCACCAGTTTTAAAAAAGACATAATTGTGGGAAATCTGCTTTTAGTTATCGTTGTCCCTGGTGTGTAGAACAATATTCAGAATTCCTTGCAGTTAGATATTCTGATTCCTTCCAGGCATTGAAGACTTTTTGTTACAGAATGCGAATGCTTTTCTTAAATATATTTAAATGTTGTTTAGGGCAGCAGGTGGCCTAGTGGTTAGAGCGTTGGGCCAGTAACCAGCAGGTAGCCTAGTGGTTAGAGCGTTGGGCCAGTAACCAGCAGGTAGCCTAGTGGTTAGAGCGTTGGGCCAGTAACCAGCAGGTAGCCTAGTGGTTAGAGCGTTGGGCCAGTAACCAGCAGGTGGCCTAGTGGTTAGAGCGTTGGGCCAGTAACCAGCAGGTAGCCTAGTGGTTAGAGCGTTGGGCCAGTAACCAGCAGGTAGCCTAGTGGTTAGAGCGTTGGGCCAGTAACCAGCAGGTAGCCTAGTGGTTAGAGCGTTGGGCCAGTAACCAGCAGGTAACCTAGTGGTTAGAGCGTTGGGCCAGTAACCAGCAGGTAGCCTAGTGGTTAGAGCGTTGGGCCAGTAACCAGCAGGTAGCCTAGTGGTTAGAGCGTTGGGCCAGTAACCAGCAGGTAGCCTAGTGGTTAGAGCGTTGGGCCAGTAACCAGCAGGTAGCCTAGTGGTTAGAGCGTTGGGCCAGTAACCAGCAGGTAGCCTAGTGGTTAGAGCGTTGGGCCAGTAACCAGCAGGTAGCGTAGTGGTTAGAGCGTTGGGCCAGTAACCAGCAGGTAACCTAGTGGTTAGAGCGTTGGGCCAGTAACCAGCAGGTAGCCTAGTGGTTAGAGCGTTGGGCCAGTAACCAGCAGGTAGCCTAGTGGTTAGAGCGTTGGGCCAGTAACCAGCAGGTAGCCTAGTGGTTAGAGGGTTGGGCCAGTAACCAGCAGGTGGCCTAGTGGTTAGAGCGTTGGGCCAGTAACCAGCAGGTAGCCTAGTGGTTAGAGCGTTGGGCCAGTAACCAGCAGGTGGCCTAGTGGTTAGAGCGTTGGGCCAGTAACCAGCAGGTAGCCTAGTGGTTAGAGCGTTGGGCCAGTAACCAGCAGGTAGCCTAGTGGTTAGAGCGTTGGGACAGTAACCAGCAGGTAGCCTAGTGGTTAGAGCGTTGGGCCAGTAACCAGCAGGTAGCCTAGTGGTTAGAGCGTTGGGCCAGTAACCAGCAGGTAGCCTAGTGGTTAGAGCGTTGGGCCAGTAACCAGCAGGTAGCCTAGTGGTTAGAGCGTTGGGCCAGTAACCAGCAGGTGGCCTAGTGGTTAGAGCGTTGGGCCAGTAACCAGCAGGTAACCTAGTGGTTAGAGCGTTGGGCCAGTAACCAGCAGGTAGCCTAGTGGTTAGAGCGTTGGGCCAGTAACCAGCAGGTAGCCTAGTGGTTAGAGCGTTGGGCCAGTAACCAGCAGGTAGCCTAGTGGTTAGAGCGTTGGGCCAGTAACCAGCAGGTGGCCTAGTGGTTAGAGCGTTGGGCCAGTAACCAGCAGGTAGCCTAGTGGTTAGAGAGTTGGGCCAGTAACCAGCAGGTAGCCTAGTGGTTAGAGCGTTGGGCCAGTAACCAGCAGGTAACGTAGTGGTTAGAGCGTTGGGCCAGTAACCAGCAGGTAGCCTAGTGGTTAGAGCGTTGGGCCAGTAACCAGCAGGTAGCCTAGTGGTTAGAGCGTTGGGCCAGTAACCAGCAGGTGGCCTAGTGGTTAGAGCGTTGGGCCAGTAACCAGCAGGTAGCCTAGTGGTTAGAGGGTTGGGCCAGTAACCAGCAGGTAGCCTAGTGGTTAGAGCGTTGGGCCAGTAACCAGCAGGTAGCCTAGTGGTTAGAGCGTTGGGCCAGTAACCAGCAGGTGGCCTAGTGGTTAGAGCATTGGGACAGTAACCAGCAGGTAGCCTAGTGGTTAGAGAGTTGGGCCAGTAACCAGCAGGTAGCCTAGTGGTTAGAGCGTTGGGCCAGTAACCAGCAGGTAACCTAGTGGTTAGAGCGTTGGGCCAGTAACCAGCAGGTAACCTAGTGGTTAGAGCGTTGGGCCAGTAACCAGCAGGTAGCCTAGTGGTTAGAGCGTTGGGCCAGTAACCAGCAGGTAGCCTAGTGGTTAGAGCATTGGGCCAGTAACCAGCAGGTAGCCTAGTGGTTAGAGCGTCGGGCCAGTAACCAGCAGGTAGCCTAGTGGTTAGAGCGTTGGGCCAGTAACCAGCAGGTAGCCTAGTGGTTAGAGCGTCGGCCCAGTAACCAGCAGGTAGCCTAGTGGTTAGAGCGTCGGGCCAGTAACCAGCAGGTAGCCTAGTGGTTAGAGCGTTGGGCCAGTAACCAGCAGGTAGTCTAGTGGTTAGAGCGTTGGGCCAGTAACCAGCAGGTAGCCTAGTGGTTAGAGCGTTGGGCCAGTAACCAGCAGGTAGCCTAGTGGTTAGAGCGTTGGGCCAGTAAACCGAAAGGTGTGACACATTGAATCCCCCATTTGTTCGTTCTGCTCCTGAACAAGGCAGTTAAACCCACTGTTCCCTGGTGGGCCGTCATTGTGAATAAGAATTTGTTCTTAACTGACTTGCCTAGTTAAATAAAGGTTCATACAGGTTCATAGTGCCCACCGCTGTCCAGGATACCCCTCTGAGTGACTCCCTGTTTAAATAAAGGTTCATAAAGGTTCCTAAAGGTTCATAAAGGTTCATAAAGGTTCATAAAGGTTCCTAAAGGTTCATAAAGGTTCATAGCACCCACCGCTGTCCGGGATACCCCTCTGAGTACTTGTTGTTCATACAGGACCCCAGGGCTTCCAGAACGGCTCTGGAGGTGAAGTTCTCTGATGCGATCAGCTCCAGGCCAAAGGTCTGACGATGCTTCTCTCGCTTGATGATGGAGAACACCTACACAATACACCGTTTCATTATAATACACACCTACACAATACACCGTTTCATTATAATACACCTACACAATACACCGTTTCATTATAATACACACCTACACAATACACCGTTTCATTATAATAAACACCTACACAATACACCGTTTCATTATAATACACACACCTACACAATACACCGTTTCATTATAATACACACACCTACACAATACACCGTTTCATTATAATACACACACCTACACACAATACACCGTTTCATTATAATACACCTACACAATACACCGTTTCATTATAATACACACACCTACACAATACACCGTTTCATTATAATACACACCCCTACACACAATACACCGTTTCATTATAATACACACACCTACACAATACACCGTTTCATTATAATACACACCCCTACACAATACACCGTTTCATTATAATACACACACCTACACAATACACCGTTTCATTATAATACACACACCTACACAATACACCGTTTCATTATAATACACACCCCTACACACAATACACCGTTTCATTATAATACACACCCCTACACACAATACACCGTTTCATTATAATACACACCTACACCATACACCGTTTCATTATAATACACACACCTACACCATACACCGTTTCATTATAATACACACACCTACACCATACACCGTTTCATTATAATACACACACCTACACAATACACCGTTTCATTATAATACACACACCTACACAATACACCGTTTCATTATAATACACACACCTACACAATACACCGTTTCATTATAATACACACACCTACACAATACACCGTTTCATTATAATACACACACCTACACAATACACCGTTTCATTATAATACACACCTACACAATACACCGTTTCATTATAATACACACACCTACACAATACACCGTTTCATTATAATACACACACCTACACAATACACCGTTTCATTATAATACACACACCTACACAATACACCGTTTCATTATAATACACCTACACAATACACCGTTTCATTATAATACACACACCTACACAATACACCGTTTCATTATAATACACACACCTACACAATACACCGTTTCATTATAATACACACACCTACACAATACACCGTTTCATTATAATACACACCCACCTACACAATACACCGTTTCATTATAATACACACCCACCTACACAATACACCGTTTCATTATAATACACACCCACCTACACAATACACCGTTTCATTATAATACACACCCACCTACACAATACACCGTTTCATTATAATACACACCCCTACACAATACACCGTTTCATTATAATACACACCCCTACACAATACACCGTTTCATTATAATACACACCCCTACACAATACACCGTTTCATTATAATACACACACCTACACAATACACCGTTTCATTATAATACACACACCTACACAATACACCGTTTCATTATAATACACACACCTACACAATACACCGTTTCATTATAATACACACACCTACACAATACACCGTTTCATTATAATACACACACCTACACAATACACCGTTTCATTATAATACACACACCTACACAATACACCGTTTCATTATAATACACACACCTACACAATACACCGTTTCATTATAATACACACACCTACACAATACACCGTTTCATTATAACACACACCTACACAATACACCGTTTCATTATAATACACACACCTACACAATACACCGTTTCATTATAATACACACACCTACACAATACACCGTTTCATTATAATACACACACCTACACAATACACCGTTTCATTATAATACACACACCTACACAATACACCGTTTCATTATAATACACCCCTACACAATACACCGTTTCATTATAATACACACCTACACAATACACCGTTTCATTATAATACACACCTACACAATACACCGTTACATTATAATACACACACCTACACACAATACACCGTTGCATTATAATACACACACCTACACACAATACACCGTTTCATTATAATACACACCTACACAATACACCGTTACATTATAATACACACCTACACAATACACCGTTACATTATAATACACACACCTACACAATACACCGTTTCATTATAATACACCGTTTCATTATAATACACACACCTACACAATACACCGTTTCATTATAATACACACACCTACACAATACACCGTTTCATTATAATACACACCCCTACACAATACACCGTTTCATTATAATACACACCTACACAATACACCGTTTCATTATAATACACACCTACACAATACACCGTTTCATTATAATACACACCTACACAATACACCGTTTCATTATAATACACACCTACACAATACACCGTTTCATTATAATACACACACCTACACAATACACCGTTTCATTATAATACACACACCTACACAATACACCGTTTCATTATAATACACACACCTACACAATACACCGTTTCATTATAATACACCTACACAATACACCGTTTCATTATAATACACACACCTACACAATACACCGTTTCATTATAATACACACACCTACACAATACACCGTTTCATTATAATACACACCTACACAATACACCGTTTCATTATAATACACCTACACAATACACCGTTTCATTATAATACACACACCTACACAATACACCGTTTCATTATAATACACACACCTACACAATACACCGTTTCATTATAATACACACACCTACACAATACACCGTTTCATTATAATACACCTACACAATACACCGTTTCATTATAATACACACACCTACACAATACACCGTTTCATTATAATACACACACCTACACAATACACCGTTTCATTATAATACACACCTACACAATACACCGTTTCATTATAATACACACACCTACACAATACACCGTTTCATTATAATACACACACCTACACAATACACAGTTTCATTATAATACACCTACACAATACACCGTTTCATTATAACACACACCTACACACAATACACCGTTTCATTATAATACAAACACCTACACACAATACACCGTTTCATTATAATACAAACACCTACACAATACACCGTTTCATTATAATACACACACCTACACAATACACCGTTTCATTATAATACACACCTACACAATACACCGTTTCATTATAATACACACCTACACAATACACCGTTTCATTATAATACACACCTACACACAATACACCGTTTCATTATAATACACACCTACACACAATACACCGTTTCATTATAATACACACACCTACACAATACACCGTTTCATTATAATACACCTACACAATACACCGTTTCATTATAATACACACCTACACAATACACCGATTCATTATAATACACACCTACACAATACACCGTTTCATTATAATACACACCCACCTACACAATACACCGTTTCATTATAATACACACACCTACACAATACACCGTTTCATTATAATACACCGTTTCATTATAATACACACCTACACAATACACCGTTTCATTATAATACACACCTAGAACAATACACCGTTTCATTATAATACACCGTTTCATTATAATACACACCTACACAATACACCGTTTCATTATAATACACACACCTACACAATACACCGTTTCATTATAATACACACACCTACACAATACACCGTTTCATTATAATACACACACCTACACAATACACCGTTTCATTATAATACACACACCTACACAATACACCGTTTCATTATAATACACACCCCTACACAATACACCGTTTCATTATAATACACACCTACACAATACACCGTTTCATTATAATACACACCTACACAATACACCGTTTCATTATAATACACACACCTACACAATACACCGTTTCATTATAATACACACACCTACACAATACACCGTTTCATTATAATACACACCTACACAATACACCGTTTCATTATAATACACACACCTACACAATACACCGTTTCATTATAATACACACACCTACACAATACACCGTTTCATTATAATACACACCCCTACACAATACACCGTTTCATTATAATACACACCCCTACACAATACACCGTTTCATTATAATACACACACCTACACAATACACCGTTTCATTATAATACACACACCTACACAATACACCGTTTCATTATAATACACACACCTACACAATACACCGTTTCATTATAATACACACACCTACACAATACACCGTTTCATTATAATACACACACCTACACAATACACCGTTTCATTATAATACACACACCTACACACAATACACCGTTTCATTATAATACACACACCTACACACAATACACCGTTTCATTATAATACACACACCTACACAATACACCGTTTCATTATAATACACACACCTACACAATACACCGTTTCATTATAATACACACACCTACACAATACAGCGTTTCATTATAATACACACACCTACACAATACAGCGTTTCATTATAATACACACACCTACACAATACAGCGTTTCATTATAATACACACACCTACACAATACACCGTTTCATTATAATACACACCTACACAATACACCGTTTCATTATAATACACACACCTACACAATACACCGTTTCATTATAATACACACCTACACAATACACCGTTTCATTATAATACACACACCTACACAATACACCGTTTCATTATAATACACACACCTACACAATACACCGTTTCATTATAATACACACACCTACACAATACACCGTTTCATTATAATACACACCTACACAATACACCGTTACATTATAATACACACCTACACAATACACCGTTTCATTATAATACACACCTACACAATACACCGTTTCATTATAATACACCTACACACAATACACCGTTTCATTATAATACACCGTTTCATTATAATACACCTACACAATACACCGTTTCATTATAATACACCTACACAATACACCGTTTCATTATAATACACACCTACACAATACACCGTTTCATTATAATACACACCTACACAATACACGGTTTCATTATAATACACACCTACACAATACACCGTTTCATTATAATACACCGTTTCATTATAATACACACACCTACACAATACACCGTTTCATTATAATACACACACCTACACAATACACCGTTTCATTATAATACACACACAATACACCATTTCATTATAATACACACACCTACACAATACACCGTTTCATTATAATACACACACCTACACAATACACCGTTTCATTATAATACACACACCTACACAATACACCGTTTCATTATAATACACACACCTACACAATACACCGTTTCATTATAATACACACACAATACACCATTTCATTATAATACACACACAATACACCATTTCATTATAATACACACACCTACACAATACACCGTTTCATTATAATACACACATCTACACAATACACCGTTTCATTATAATACACACACCTACACAATACACCGTTTCATTACAATACACCGTTTCATTATAATACACCTACACAATACACCGTTTCATTATAACACACACCTACACAATACACCGTTTCATTATAATACACACCTAAACAATACACCGTTTCATTATAACACACACCTGCACAATACACCGTTTCATTATAATACACACCTACACAATACACCGTTTCATTATAATCCACCTACACAATACACCGTTTCATTATAATACACACCTACACAATACACCGTTTCATTATAATACACCTACACAATACACCGTTTCATTATAATACACCTACACAATACACCGTTTCATTATAATACACCTACACAATACACCGTTTCATTATAATACACCTACACACAATACACCGTTTCATTATAATACAACTTTCATTATGTGTGACGTACCTCAGGGTCGTTGGAGCGGAGTGGTTCCTCATTATAATACCCCCCCGTACCTCAGGGTCGTTGGAGCGGAGTGGTCCCTCATTATAATACCCCCCCCGTACCTCAGTGTCGTTGGAGCGGAGTGGTTCCTCATTATAATACCCCCCCGTACCTCAGGGTCGTTGGAGCGGAGTGGTTCCTCATTATAATAACCCCCCCCCGTACCTCAGGGTCGTTGGAGCGGAGTGGTTCCTCATTATAATACCCCCCCGTACCTCAGGGTCGTTGGAGCGGAGTGGTTCCTCATTATAATATACCCCCCGTACCTCAGGGTCGTTGGAGCGGAGTGGTTCCTCATTATAATACCCCCCCGTACCTCAGGGTCGTTGGAGCGGAGTGGTTCCTCATTATAATACCCCCCCGTACCTCAGGGTCGTTGGAGCGGAGTGGTTCCTCATTATAATACCCCACCCCGTACCTCAGGGTCGTTGGAGCGGAGTGGTTCCTCATTATAATACCCCCCCCGTACCTCAGGGTCGTTGGAGCGGAGTGGTTCCTCATTATAATACCCCCCCCCCGTACCTCAGGGTCGTTGGAGCGGAGTGGTTCCTCATTATAATACCCCCACCCCCGTGTGACGTACCTCAGGGTCGTTGGAGCGGAGTGGTTCCTCATTATAATACCCCCCGTACCTCAGGGTCGTTGGAGCGGAGTGGTTCCTCATTATAATACCCCCCCCCCCATACCTCAGGGTCGTTGGAGCGGAGTGGTTCCTCATTATAATACCGCCAGCCCCGTGTCACGTACCTCAGGGTCGTTGGAGCGGAGTGGTTCCTCATTATAATACCCCCCGTTCCTCAGGGTCGTTGGAGCGGAGTGGTTCCTCATTATAATACCCCCCCCCCATACCTCAGGGTCGTTGGAGCGGAGTGGTTCCTCATTATAATACCCCCCCCCCGTACCTCAGGGTCGTTGGAGCGGAGTGGTTCCTCATTATAATACCACCACCCGTACCTCAGGGTCGTTGGAGCGGAGTGGTTCCTCATTATAATACCCCCCCCCCCCGTACCTCAGGGTCGTTGGAGCGGAGTGGTTCCTCATTATAATACCCCCCCGTACCTCAGGGTCGTTGGAGCGGAGTGGTTCCTCATTATAATACCCCCCGTACCTCAGGGTCGTTGGAGCGGAGTGGTTCCTCATTATAATACCCCCCCGTACCTCAGGGTCGTTGGAGCGGAGTGGTTCCTCATTATAATACCCCCCGTACCTCAGGGTCGTTGGAGCGGAGTGGTTCCTCATTATAATACCCCCCCCCGTACCTCAGGGTCGTTGGAGCGGAGTGGTTCCTCATTATAATACCCCCCCCGTACCTCAGGGTCGTTGGAGCGGAGTGGTTCCTCATTATAATACCCCCCCCGTACCTCAGGGTCGTTGGAGCGGAGTGGTTCCTCATTATAATACCCCCCGTACCTCAGGGTCGTTGGAGCGGAGTGGTTCCTTATTATAATACCCCCCCGTACCTCAGGGTCGTTGGAGCGGAGTGGTTCCTCATTATAATACCCCCCCCCCCCGTACCTCAGGGTCGTTGGAGCGGAGTGGTTCCTCATTATAATAACCCCCCGTACCCCAGGGTCGTTGGAGCGGAGTGGTTCCTCATTATAATACCCCCCCCGTACCTCAGGGTCGTTGGAGCGGAGTGGTTCCTCATTATAATACCCCCCCCGTACCTCAGGGTCGTTGGAGCGGAGTGGTTCCTCATTATAATACCCCCCCCGTACCTCAGGGTCGTTGGAGCGGAGTGGTTCCTCATTATAATACCCCCCCCCCCGTACCTCAGGGTCGTTGGAGCGGAGTGGTTCCTCATTATAATACCCCCCCCCCCGTACCTCAGGGTCGTTGGAGCGGAGTGGTTCCTCATTATAATAATCCCCCCCCCCGTACCTCAGGGTCGTTGGAGCGGAGTGGTTCCTCATTATAATACCCCCCGTACCTCAGGGTCGTTGGAGCGGAGTGGTTCCTCATTATAATACCCCCCCCGTACCTCAGGGTCGTTGGAGCGGAGTGGTTCCTCATTATAATAACCCTCCCCCCGTACCTCAGGGTCGTTGGAGCGGAGTGGTTCCTCATTATAATACCCCCCGTACCTCAGGGTCGTTGGAGCGGAGTGGTTCCTCATTATAATACCACCACCCGTACCTCAGGGTCGTTGGAGCGGAGTGGTTCCTCATTATAATACCCCCCCCCCGTACCTCAGGGTCGTTGGAGCGGAGTGGTTCCTCATTATAATACCCCCCGTACCTCAGGGTCGTTGGAGCGGAGTGGTTCCTCATTATAATACCCTCCCCCCCGTACCTCAGGGTCGTTGGAGCGGAGTGGTTCCTCATTATAATACCCCCCGTACCTCAGGGTCGTTGGAGCGGAGTGGTTCCTCATTATAATACCCCCCCCCGTACCTCAGGGTCGTTGGAGCGGAGTGGTTCCTCATTATAATACCACCACCCGTACCTCAGGGTCGTTGGAGCGGAGTGGTTCCTCATTATAATACCCCCCCCGTACCTCAGGGTCGTTGGAGCGGAGTGGTTCCTCATTATAATACCCCCCCCGTGTGACGTACCTCAGGGTCGTTGGAGCGGAGTGGTTCCTCATTATAATACCCCCCCCCCGTACCTCAGGGTCGTTGGAGCGGAGTTGTTCCTCATTATAATACCCCCCCCCCCGTACCTCAGGGTCGTTGGAGCGGAGTGGTTCCTCATTATAATACCCCCCCCCGTACCTCAGGGTCGTTGGAGCGGAGTGGTTCCTCATTATAATACCCCCCGTACCTCAGGGTCGTTGGAGCGGAGTGGTTCCTCATTATAATACCCCCCCCGTACCTCAGGGTCGTTGGAGCTGAGTGGTTCCTCATTATAATACCCCCCCCCCGTACCTCAGGGTCGTTGGAGCGGAGTGGTTCCTCATTATAATACCCCCCCCCCCCGTACCTCAGGGTCGTTGGAGCGGAGTGGTTCCTCATTATAATACCCCCCCCCGTACCTCAGGGTCGTTGGAGCGGAGTGGTTCCTCATTATAATACCCCCCGTACCTCAGGGTCGTTGGAGCGGAGTGGTTCCTCATTATAATACCCCCCCGTACCTCAGGGTCGTTGGAGCGGAGTGGTTCCTCATTATAATAACCCCCCCCGTACCTCAGGGTCGTTGGAGCGGAGTGGTTCCTCATTATAATACCCCCCGTACCTCAGGGTCGTTGGAGCGGAGTGGTTCCTCATTATAATACCCCCCCCACCCGTACCTCAGGGTCGTTGGAGCGGAGTGGTTCCTCATTATAATACCCCCCGTACCTCAGGGTCGTTGGAGCGGAGTGGTTCCTGCATCATCTTGTTGTGAGACTCCCACACGTCCTGACTGACATGGTGACTGGTACCGTTGCTATGAGACATGATGACTGGTGCTGATCTACACACACACAGACAGACAGTTAGACGATGCCAGACAGTCAGACGATGCCAGACAGTCAGACGATGCCAGACAGTCAGTCAGACGATGCCAGACAGACGATGTCAGACAGTTAGACGATGCCAGACAGTCAGTCAGTCAGACAATGCCAGACAGTCAGTCAGTCAGTCAGACGATGCCAGACAGTCAGTCAGTCAGTCAGACGATGCCAGACAGTCAGTCAGTCAGACGATGCCAGACAGTCAGTCAGTCAGACGATGCCAGACAGTCAGTCAGTCAGACGATGCCAGACAGTCAGTCAGTCAGACGATGCCAGACAGTCAGTCAGACGATGCCAGAAAGTTAGACGATACCAGACAGTCAGTCAGTCAGACGATGCCAGATGATGCCAGACAGTCAGACTATGACAAATAAGATTCAAGATGTTTGCCTCTAAATATCACTTGTTGGGAATATTTAGTCAGGTTACCACTGGAACAGCCACGTTTAAACCAACAGGACTATATTTAGTCAGGTTACCACTGGAACAGCCACGTTTAAACCAACAGGACTATATTTAGTCAGGTTACCACTGGAACAGCCACGTTTAAACCAACAGGACTATATTTAGTCAGGTTGGAACAGCCACGTTTAAACCAACAGGACTATATTTAGTCAGGTTGGAACAGCCACGTTTAAACCAACAGGACTATATTTAGTCAGGTTACCACTGGAACAGCCAGGTTTAAACCAACAGGACTATATTTAGTCAGGTTACCACTGGAACAGCCACGTTTAAACCAACAGGACTATATTTAGTCAGGTTACCACTGGAACAGCCACGTTTAAACCAACAGGACTATATTTAGTCAGGTTGGAACAGCCACGTTTAAACCAACAGGACTATATTTAGTCAGGTTACCACTGGAACAGCCACGTTTAAACCAACAGGACTATATTTAGTCAGGTTACCACTGGAACAGCCACGTTTAAACCAACAGGACTATATTTAGTCAGGTTACACTGGAACAGCCACGTTTAAACCAACAGGACTATATTTAGTCAGGTTACCACTGGAACAGCCACGTTTAAACCAACAGGACTATATTTAGTCAGGTTGGAACAGCCACGTTTAAACCAACAGGACTATATTTAGTCAGGTTACCACTGGAACAGCCACGTTTAAACCAACAGGACTATATTTAGTCAGGTTACCACTGGAACAGCCACGTTTAAACCAACAGGACTATATTTAGTCAGGTTACCACTGGAACAGCCACGTTTAAACCAACAGGACTATATTTAGTCAGGTTACCACTGGAACAGCCACGTTTAAACCAACAGGACTATATTTAGTCAGGTTACCACTGGAACAGCCACGTTTAAACCAACAGGACTATATTTAGTCAGGTTACCACTGGAACAGCCACGTTTAAACCAACAGGACTATATTTAGTCAGGTTATCACTGGAACAGCCAGCGTTTAAACCAACAGGACTATATTTAGTCAGGTTACCACTGGAACAGCCACGTTTAAACCAACAGGACTATATTTAGTCAGGTTACCACTGGAACAGCCACGTTTAAACCAACAGGACTATATTTAGTCAGGTTGGAACAGCCACGTTTAAACCAACAGGACTATATTTAGTCAGGTTACCACTGGAACAGCCACGTTTAAACCAACAGGACTATATTTAGTCAGGTTACCACTGGAACAGCCACGTTTAAACCAACAGGACTATATTTAGTCAGGTTACCACTGGAACAGCCACGTTTAAACCAACAGGACTATATTTAGTCAGGTTACCACTGGAACAGCCACGTTTAAACCAACAGGACTATATTTAGTCAGGTTACCACTGGAACAGCCACGTTTAAACCAACAGGACTATATTTAGTCAGGTTGGAACAGCCAGGTTTAAACCAACAGGACTATATTTAGTCAGGTTGGAACAGCCACGTTTAAACCAACAGGACTATATTTAGTCAGGTTACCACTGGAACAGCCACGTTTAAACCAACAGGACTATATTTAGTCAGGTTACCACTGGAACAGCCACGTTTAAACAAACAGGACTATATTTAGTCAGGTTAATCACTGGAACAGCCACGTTTAAACCAACAGGACTATATTTAGTCAGGTTACCACTGGAACAGCCACGTTTAAACCAACAGGACTATATTTAGTCAGGTTACCACTGGAACAGCCAGGTTTAAACCAACAGGACTATATTTAGTCAGGTTGGAACAGCCAGGTTTAAACCAACAGGACTATATTTAGTCAGGTTGGAACAGCCACGTTTAAACCAACAGGACTATATTTAGTCAGGTTGGAACAGCCACGTTTAAACCAACAGGACTATATTTAGTCAGGTTGGAACAGCCACGTTTAAACCAACAGGACTATATTTAGTCAGGTTGGAACAGCCACGTTTAAACCAACAGGACTATATTTAGTCAGGTCCCTGGAACAGCCACGTTTAAACCAACAGCTCTATATTTAGTCAGGTTGGAACAGCCACGTTTAAACCAACAGGACTATATTTAGTCAGGTTACCACTGGAACAGCCACGTTTAAACCAACAGGACTATATTTAGTCAGGTTGGACGCCCGCCCAGCCGGCTCTGGTCCTGTCCAGGTTCTGGTCCATAAAGTGCTCTGGTCCGGTCCTGTCCTGTCCAGGTTCTGGTCCATAAAGTGCTCTGGTCCGGTCCTGTCCAGGCTCTGGTCCATAAAGAGCTCTGGTCCGGTCCTGTCCAGGTTCTGGTCCATAAAGAGCTCTGGTCCATAAAGAGCTCTGGTCCGGTCCAGGTTCTGGTCCATAAAGTGCTCTGGTCCGGTCCTGTCCTGTCCTGGTTCTGGTCCATAAAGTGCTCTGGTCCGGTCCTGTCCAGGCTCTGGTCCATAAAGAGCTCTGGTCCGGTCCTGTCCAGGTTCTGGTCCATAAAGAGCTCTGGTCCTGTCCTGTCCAGGCTCTGGTCCATAAAGAGCTCTGGTCCGGTCCTGTCCAGGCTCTGGTCCATAAAGAACTCTGGTCCATAAAGAGCTCTGGTCCATAAAGAGCTCTGGTCCGGTCCTGTCCAGGCTCTGGTCCATAAAGAGCTCTGGTCCTGTCCTGTCCAGGTTCTGGTCCATAACGAGCTCTGGTCCATAAAGAGCTCTGGTCCGGTCCTGTCCAGGTTCTGGTCCATAAAGAGCTCTGGTCCATAAAGAGCTCTGGTCCATAAAGAGCTCTGGTCCGGTCCTGTCCAGGCTCTGGTCCATAACGAGCTCTGGTCCTGTCCAGGTTCTGGTCCATAAAGAGCTCTGGTCCATAAAGAGCTCTGGTCTGGTCCTGTCCAGGTTCTGGTCCATAAAGAGCTCTGGTCCATAAAGAGCTCTGGTCCGGTCCTGTCCAGGCTCTGGTCCATAAAGAGCTCTGGTCCGGTCCTGTCCAGGCTCTGGTCCATAAAGAGCTCTGGTCCGGTCCTGTCCAGGTTCTGGTCCATAAAGAGCTCTGGTCCGGTCCTGTCCAGGCTCTGGTCCATAAAGAGCTCTGGTCTGGTCCGGTCCTGTCCAGGTTCTGGTCCATAAAGAGCTCTGGTCCGGTCCTGTCCAGGCTCTGGTCCATAAAGAGCTCTGGTCCGGTCCTGTCCAGGCTCTGGTCCATAAAGAGCTCTGGTCCATAAAGAGCTCTGGTCCGGTCCTGTCCAGGTTCTGGTCCATAAAGAGCTCTGGTCCGGTCCTGTCCAGGTTCTGGTCCATAAAGAGCTCTGGTTCGGTCCTGTCCAGGTTCTGGTCCATAAAGAGCTCTGGTCCGGTCCTGTCCAGTGGTTAACGTTTGACCACAGGGACTTGATAAGAGCTCAGGAAACTACCCAACACCCTGTTAGACTAGAACTATGCAGTTACAACAACAACTATCCAGCCTTCACGACAACAATGATTAACTAGATAGATAACTATGGGTCACCATGACCTACATCAACAAACAAAATGGCGCACTATTACTACACGGACCAGAACCAGAACCCTACGGTCCTGGTGGAAGTAGTGGACTGATCTGAACCAGAACCCTATGGTCCTGGTGGAAGTAGTGGACTGATCAGAACCCTACGGTCCTGGTGGAAGTAGTGGACTGATCAGAACCCTATGGTCCTGGTGGAAGTAGTGGACTGATCAGAACCCTATGGTCCTGGTGGAAGTAGTGGACTGATCAGAACCCTACGGTCCTGGTGGAAGTAGTGGACTGACCAGAACCAGAACCCTATGGTCCTGGTGGAAGTAGTGGACTGATCAGAACCCTACGGTCCTGGTGGAAGTAGTGGACTGATCAGAACCCTACGGTCCTGGTGGAAGTAGTGGACTGATCAGAACCCTACGGTCCTGGTGGAAGTAGTGGACTGATCAGAACCCTACGGTCCTGGTGGAAGTAGTGGACTGATCAGAACCCTATGGTCCTGGTGGAAGTAGTGGACTGATCAGAACCAGAACCCTACGGTCCTGGTGGAAGTAGTGGACTGATCAGAACCCTACGGTCCTGGTGGAAGTAGTGGACTGATCAGAACCCTACGGTCCTGGTGGAAGTAGTGGACTGATCAGAACCCTACGGTCCTGGTGGAAGTAGTGGACTGATCAGAACCCTATGGTCCTGGTGGAAGTAGTGGACTGATCAGAACCCTACGGTCCTGGTGGAAGTAGTGGACTGATCAGAACCCTACGGTCCTGGTGGAAGTAGTGGACTGATCAGAACCCTACGGTCCTGGTGGAAGTAGTGGACTGATCAGAACCCTATGGTCCTGGTGGAAGTAGTGGACTGATCAGAACCAGAACCCTATGGTCCTGGTGGAAGTAGTGGACTGATCAGAACCCTATGGTCCTGGTGGAAGTAGTGGACTGATCAGAACCAGAACCCTAGGTCCTGGTGGAAGTAGTGGACTGATCAGAACCCTATGGTCCTGGTGGAAGTAGTGGACTGATCAGAACCCTATGGTCCTGGTGGAAGTAGTGGACTGATCAGAACCAGAACCCTATGGTCCTGGTGGAAGTAGTGGACTGATCAGAACCAGAACCCTATGGTCCTGGTGGAAGTAGTGGACTGATCAGAACCCTATGGTCCTGGTGGAAGTAGTGGACTGATCAGAACCAGAACCCTATGGTCCTGGTGGAAGTAGTGGACTGATCAGAACCCTATGGTCCTGGTGGAAGTAGTGGACTGATCAGAACCCTATGGTCCTGGTGGAAGTAGTGGACTGATCAGAACCAGAACCCTGTGGTCCTGGTGGAAGTAGTGGACTGATCAGAACCAGAACCCTATGGTCCTGGTGGAAGTAGTGGACTGATCAGAACCCTATGGTCCTGGTGGAAGTAGTGGACTGATCAGAACCCTATGGTCCTGGTGGAAGTAGTGGACTGATCAGAACCCTACGGTCCTGGTGGAAGTAGTGGACTGATCAGAACCCTATGGTCTGGTGGAAGTAGTGGACTGATCAGAACCCTAGGTCCTGGTGAAGTAGTGGACTGATCAGAACCCTATGGTCCTGGTGGAAGTAGTGGACTGATCAGAACCAGAACCCTACGGTCCTGGTGGAAGTAGTGGACTGATCAGAACCCTATGGTCCTGGTGGAAGTAGTGGACTGATCAGAACCAGAACCCTATGGTCCTGGTGGAAGTAGTGGACTGATCAGAACCCTATGGTCCTGGTGGAAGTAGTGGACTGATCAGAACCCTATGGTCCTGGTGGAAGTAGTGGACTGATCAGAACCCTACGGTCCTGGTGGAAGTAGTGGACTGATCAGAACCCTATGGTCCTGGTGGAAGTAGTGGACTGATCAGAACCAGAACCCTACGGTCCTGGTGGAAGTAGTGGACTGATCAGAACCCTATGGTCCTGGTGGAAGTAGTGGACTGATCAGAACCAGAACCCTACGGTCCTGGTGGAAGTAGTGGACTGATCAGAACCAGAACCCTACGGTCCTGGTGGAAGTAGTGGACTGATCAGAACCCTATGGTCCTGGTGGAAGTAGTGGACTGATCAGAACCCTATGGTCCTGGTGGAAGTAGTGGACTGATCAGAACCAGAACCCTACGGTCCTGGTGGAAGTAGTGGACTGATCAGAACCCTATGGTCCTGGTGGAAGTAGTGGACTGATCAGAACCCTATGGTCCTGGTGGAAGTAGTGGACTGATCAGAACCAGAACCCTACGGTCCTGGTGGAAGTAGTGGACTGATCAGAACCCTATGGTCCTGGTGGAAGTAGTGGACTGATCAGAACCAGAACCCTATGGTCCTGGTGGAAGTAGTGCACTATGTAGGGAATAGGATGCCAGTTGGTACGACCCTAGTGGAAATAGGGCACTATGTAGGGAATAGGATGCCAGTTGGTACGACCCTAGTGGAAATAGGGCACTATGTAGGGAATAGGGTGCCAGTTGGTACGACCATAGTGGAAATAGGGCACTATGTAGGGAATAGGGTGCCAGTTGGTACGACCATAGTGGAAATAGGGCACTATGTAGGGAATAGGGTGCCAGTTGGTACGACCCTAGTGGAAATAGGGCACTATGTAGGGAATAGGGTGCCAGTTGGTACGGCCCTAGTGGAAATAGGGCACTATGTAGGGAATAGGGTGCCAGTTGGTACGACCATAGTGGAAATAGGGCACTATGTAGGGAATAGGGTGCCAGTTGGTACGACCATAGTGGAAATAGGGCACTATGTAGGGAATAGGGTGCCAGTTGGTACGACCCTAGTGGAAATAGGGCACTATGTAGGGAATAGGGTGCCAGTTGGTACGGCCCTAGTGGAAATAGGGCACTATGTAGGGAATAGGGTGCCAGTTGGTACGACCCTAGTGGAAATAGGGCACTATGTAGGGAATAGGGTGCCAGTTGGTACGACCCTAGTGGAAATAGGGCACTATGTAGGGAATAGGATGCCAGTTGGTACGACCCTAGTGGAAATAGGGCACTATGTAGGGAATAGGGTGCCAGTTGGTACGGCCCTAGTGGAAATAGGGCACTATGTAGGGAATAGGGTGCCAGTTGGTACGACCCTAGTGGAAATAGGGCACTATGTAGGGAATAGGGTGCCAGTTGGTACGACCCTAGAGGAAATAGGGCACTATGTAGGGAATAGGGCGCGACCCCTTGTCACTGCCACTCTGTGTCTGATGTAACAGCAGCAGGACTCATGACTTCTGTTATCTAGTTTGGCCAAATTACAGAGACCAGCCACCGTCAGCTCACTGACCGAGAGCGATGAAGTAACACATTCTGTGTTTTTCAGCCTGCGACCCCAAATTAGAAATTCTGTATTTTCCCGGGACTCAGAGTTTAGGAAAATATGCAACTTTTACATAAATATCAGTACATTTCATTGCCCTTATGCATAAAACAAATAACAATGGCATTAAATATCCGTATAAATATCCATTCGTGTTTATTTACCCTCCATTAAAAACACTCATATCTGTCTAGGTTGGAACTGTTGAAATAAAATACATATTTTATTTATTCTGAACTGGAATAAAGTGATTGATCACATCACACACAGTCCTAACGACAGCAGGTCTATTCTGGCCTCTGTTTCTAACAGCACTGAGGTCCTAACGACAGCAGGTCTATTCAGGCCTCTGTTTCTAACAACACTGAGGTCCTAACGACAGCAGGTCTATTCTGGCCTCTGTTTTTAACGACACTGAGGTCCTAATGACAGCAGGTCTATTCTGGCCTCTGTTTCTAACAGCACTGAGGTCCTAATGACAGCAGGTCTATTCAGGCCTCTGTTTCTAACAACACTGAGGTCCTAACGACAGCAGGTCTATTCTGGCCTCTGTTTTTAACAACACTGAGGTCCTAATGACAGCAGGTCTATTCTGGCCTCTGTTTCTAACGACGCTGAGGTCCTAACGACAGCAGGTCTATTCTGGCCTCTGTTTCTAACGACACTGAGGTCCTAATGACAGCAGGTCTATTCTGGTCTCTGTTTCTAACAGCACTGAGGTCCTAATGACAGCAGGTCTATTCTGGCCTCTGTTTCTAACAACACTGATGTCCTAACGACAGCAGGTCTATTCTGGCCTCTGTTTTTAACAACACTGAGGTCCTAACGACAGCAGGTCTATTCTGGCCTCTGTTTTTAACGACACTGAGGTCCTAATGACAGCAGGTCTATTCTGGCCTCTGTTTCTAACAGCACTGAGGTCCTAATGACAGCAGGTCTATTCTGGCCTCTGTTTTTAACGACACTGAGGTCCTAATGACAGCAGGTCTATTCTGGCCTCTGTTTCTAACAGCACTGAGGTCCTAATGACAGCAGGTCTATTCTGGACTCTGTTTTTAACAACACTGAGGTCCTAATGACAGCAGGTCTATTCTGGACTCTGTTTCTAACAACACTGAGGTCCTAATGACAGCAGGTCTATTCTGGCCTCTGTTTCTAACAGCACTGAGGTCCTAATGACAGCAGGTCTATTCCGGCCTCTGTTTCTAACAACGCTGAGGTCCTAACGACAGCAGGTCTATTCTGGCCTCTGTTTTTAACAACACTGAGGTCCTAATGACAGCAGGTCTATTCTGGCCTCTGTTTTTAACGACACTGAGGTCCTAATGACAGCAGGTCTATTCTGGCCTCTGTTTCTAACAGCACTGAGGTCCTAACGACAGCAGGTCTATTCTGGACTCTGTTTTTAACAACACTGAGGTCCTAATGACAGCAGGTCTATTCTGGCCTCTGTTTCTAACAGCACTGAGTTCCTAACGACAGCAGGTCTATTCTGGCCTCTGTTTTTAACAACGCTGAGGTCCTAATGACAGCAGGTCTATTCTGGCCTCTGTTTCTAACAGCACTGAGGTCCTAACGACAGCAGGTCTATTCTGGACTCTGTTTTTAACAACACTGAGGTCCTAATGACAGCAGGTCTATTCTGGCCTCTGTTTCTAACAGCACTGAGTTCCTAACGACAGCAGGTCTATTCTGGCCTCTGTTTTTAACAACGCTGAGGTCCTAATGACAGCAGGTCTATTCTGGCCTCTGTTTCTAACAACACTGAGGTCCTAATGACAGCAGGTCTATTCTGGCCTCTGTTTTTAACAACACTGAGGTCCTAACGACAGCAGGTCTATTCCGGCCTCTGTTTCTAACAGCACTGAGGTCCTAACGACAGCAGGTCTATTCTGGCCTCTGTTTCTAACAACACTGAGGTCCTAATGACAGCAGGTCTATTCTGGCCTCTGTTTTTAACAGCACTGAGGTCCTAATGACAGCAGGTCTATTCCGGCCTCTGTTTTTAACGACACTGAGGTCCTAATGACAGCAGGTCTATTCTGGCCTCTGTTTTTAACACCACTGAGGTCCTAACGACAGCAGGTCTATTCTGGCCTCTGTTTTTAACAACACTGAGGTCCTAACGACAGCAGGTCTATTCTGGCCTCTGTTTTTAACGACACTGAGGTCCTAACGACAGCAGGTCTATTCTGGCCTCTGTTTCTAACAACACTGAGGTCCTAATGACAGCAGGTCTATTCTGGCCTCTGTTTTAAACAACACACAGTCCTAATGACAGCAGGTCTATTCTGGCCTCTGTTTCTAACAACGCTGAGGTCCTAATGACAGCAGGTCTATTCCGGCCTCTGTTTTTAACAACACTGAGGTCCTAACGACAGCAGGTCTATTCTGGTCTCTGTTTTTAACAACGCTGAGGTCCTAATGACAGCAGGTCTATTCCGGCCTCTGTTTTTAACAGCACTGAGGTCCTAATGACAGCAGGTCTATTCCGGCCTCTGTTTTTAACAACACTGAGGTCCTAATGACAGCAGGTCTATTCCGGCCTCTGTTTCTAACGACACTGAGGTCCTAATGACAGCAGGTCTATTCTGGCCTCTGTTTTTAACAACACTGAGGTCCTAATGACAGCAGGTCTATTCTGGCCTCTGTTTTTAACAGCACTGAGGTCCTAATGACAGCAGGTCTATTCTGGTCTCTGTTTCTAACAGCACTGAGATCCTAATGACAGCAGGTCTATTCTGGCCTCTGTTTTTAACAGCACTGAGGTCCTAATGACAGCAGGTCTATTCTGGCCTCTGTTTTTAACGACACTGAGGTCCTAATGACAGCAGGTCTATTCTGGCCTCTGTTTTTAACAGCACTGAGGTCCTAATGACAGCAGGTCTATTCTGGTCTCTGTTTTTAACAGCACTGAGGTCCTAATGACAGCAGGTCTATTCTGGCCTCTGTTTTTAACAACACTGAGGTCCTAATGACAGCAGGTCTATTCTGGCCTCTGTTTTAAACACTGAGGTCCTAATGACAGCAGGTCTATTCTGGTCTCTGTTTTTAACGACACTGAGGTCCTAACGACAGCAGGTCTATTCTGGCCTCTGTTTTTAACAGCACTGAGGTCCTAATGACAGCAGGTCTATTCCGGCCTCTGTTTTTAACGACACTGAGGTCCTAACGACAGCAGGTCTATTCCGGCCTCTGTTTTTAACGACACTGAGGTCCTAATGACAGCAGGTCTATTCCGGCCTCTGTTTTTAACAACACTGAGGTCCTAATGACAGCAGGTCTATTCTGGCCTCTGTTTCTAACAACGCTGAGGTCCTAATGACAGCAGGTCTATTCTGGCCTCTGTTTTTAACAGCACTGAGGTCCTAATGACAGCAGGTCTATTCTGGCCTCTGTTTTTAACAACGCTGAGGTCCTAATGACAGCAGGTCTATTCTGGCCTCTGTTTTTAACAGCACTGAGGTCCTAATGACAGCAGGTCTATTCTGGCCTCTGTTTTTAACAACACTGAGGTCCTAATGACAGCAGGTCTATTCTGGCCTCTGTTTTTAACAACACTGAGGTCCTAATGACAGCAGGTCTATTCTGGCCTCTGTTTCTAACACTGAGGTCCTAATGACAGCAGGTCTATTCTGGCCTCTGTTTCTAACAACACTGAGGTCCTAACGACAGCAGGTCTATTCTGGCCTCTGTTTTTAACAACACTGAGGTCCTAATGACAGCAGGTCTATTCTGGCCTCTGTTTTTAACAACACTGAGGTCCTAATGACAGCAGGTCTATTCTGGCCTCTGTTTTTAACAACACTGAGGTCCTAATGACAGCAGGTCTATTCTGGCCTCTGTTTTTAACAACACTGAGGTCCTAATGACAGCAGGTCTATTCTGGCCTCTGTTTTTAACAGCACTGAGGTCCTAATGACAGCAGGTCTATTCTGGCCTCTGTTTTTAACAGCACTGAGGTCCTAATGACAGCAGGTCTATTCTGGCCTCTGTTTCTAACAACGCTGAGGTCCTAATGACAGCAGGTCTATTCTGGCCTCTGTTTCTAACAGCACTGAGGTCCTAATGACAGCAGGTCTATTCTGGCCTCTGTTTCTAACAGCACTGAGTTCCTAATGACAGCAGGTCTATTCTGGCCTCTGTTTTTAACAACACTGAGGTCCTAATGACAGCAGGTCTATTCTGGCCTCTGTTTCTAACGACACTGAGGTCCTAATGACAGCAGGTCTATTCTGGCCTCTGTTTTTAACAATGCTGAGGTCCTAATGACAGCAGGTCTATTCTGGTCTCTGTTTTTAACAACACTGAGGTCCTAATGACAGCAGGTCTATTCCGGCCTCTGTTTCTAACAACACTGAGGTCCTAATGACAGCAGATCTATTCTGGCCTCTGTTTTAAACAACGCTGAGGTCCTAATGACAGCAGGTCTATTCTGGCCTCTGTTTCCTCTGTTTCTAACAACACTGAGGTCCTAATGACAGCAGGTCTATTCCAGCCTCTGTTTTTAACGACACTGAGGTCCTAATGACAGCAGGTCTATTCCGGCCTCTGTTTTAACGACACTGAGGTCCTAATGACAGCAGGTCTATTCGGCCTCTGTTTTTAACAACACTGAGGTCCTAATGACAGCAGGTCTATTCCGGCCTCTGTTTTAACAACACCGCCTTATTTCTGCCGATCATCACCTGTTTATAAAATGACAACAACGCCTTGCTATCGGACTGACTGGTCCACTGTGGAACCAGTGTTTCCTGAAGCATCCTGTTCTGAAATACCTCTCTGGGTTTAACCGTCATGATGTGGACGTTTTATTACATTCGTTCCGTTATGAGAGACTCGTTACTAAAGGCTCTTCCACACACACAACACAACACAACACATTGTGGGCGCTGCTCGTTAGACGTTTTCTATGACAGAGAGAGAAACTGATCGCTGTATTTTTGATGACAGTGTTATCCAGGGTCGTCCCTAGCAGAAATGTTAGTTGAAGTAGTTTTATGGTTATTAAGGTAAAAGACTTGTATAATAACTAAATGTCGTTGGTGTTTATCTGTAGGTAAGGAACGGGTTAATTAGGGGGGGGGGCGTCCCAAGGATCCCGTATAGCACTGACCCTCCTGTTTCAGCTGTCTGGTGACACGAGGTCTCGCTGTTTCACGGCATTTACGATATTTACAGCTGATCTGACTAAATAGAAAATGTTCAATTAATGCATAATAACAAATAATACAAATGAAATAGGACTTTCACATATTCAAGGAAAAGTTACAAGTTACACATTGTATATCTAGCTAACTTAGCTATGAGTTTCTTAGCTAGCAAAAGTGGTACAAAAACTTCACCCCTTAAAAACCACACGCTAACCAAGCTATTAAAAAAAAAAGCATAAATATAAGCTATGTAACGTTGAATAAAGAGTAATTTATTTATCTGGGTACCCACCAAGTCCCCCAGGCTGTGCAGCTGTCACCGGTCGGAAAGCTCACACTCAACTCACTTTACCAGGAAGACGAAGTCCGCCAAACATACAAACCAATCAGTGTACAGAGAGACGTGACGTCCACGACCCCTTTTTCTCGCTGTTAGCCAATTAAAACACACAACACAAACGTCTGAACTGTCCAATGAAACTGATCGACGGTGATCACGAGACACAGGGATTAAATTATACCGTTAGTTGAATTCAACAATACTGTGATATGATAACTTAGTCTTTCTGTACAATATATTGATTAAAGTGCTTATAAATAGTTTAATTCAACAATACTGTGATATGATAACTTAGTCTTTCTGTACAATATATTGATTAAAGTGCTTATAAATAGTTTAATTCAACAATACTGTGATATGATAATTTATTATTTCTGTACAATATATTGTTTTAAGTGCTTATAAATAGTTTAATTCAACAATAGTGTGGTAAAATAACTTAGTCTTTCTGTACAATATATTGATTAAAGAGCTTATAAATAGTTTAATTCAACAATAGTGTGGTAAAATAACTTAGTCTTTCTGTACAATATATTGCTTTAAGTGCTTATAAATAGTTTAATTCAACAATACTGTGATATGATAACTTATTATTTCTGTACAATATATTGATTAAAGAGCTTATAAATAGTTTAATTCAACAATACTGTGGTAAAATAACTTAGTCTTTCTGTACAATATATTGATTAAAGTGCTTATAAATAGTTTAATTCAACAATACTGTGATATGATAATTTATTATTTCTGTACAATATATTGATTAAAGTGCTTATAAATAGTTTAATTCAACAATACTGTGGTAAAATAACTTAGTCTTTCTGTACAATATATTGATTAAAGAGCTTATAAATAGTTTAATTCAACAATACTGTGATATGATAACTTAGTCTTTCTGTACAATATATTGATTAAAGTGCTTATAAATAGTTTAATTCAACAATAGTGTGGTATGATAACTTAGTCTTTCTGTACAATATATTGATTAAAGAGCTTATAAATAGTTTAATTCAACAATACTGTGATATGATAACTTATTCTTTCTGTACAATATATTGATTAAAGAGCTTATAAATAGTTTAATTCAACAATACTGTGATATGATAACTTATTCTTTCTGTACAATATATTGATTAAAGTGCTTATAAATAGTTTAATTCAACAATACTGTGATATGATAACTTAGTCTTTCTGTACAATATATTGATTAAAGAGCTTATAAATAGTTTAATTCAACAATACTGTGGTAAAATAACTTAGTCTTTCTGTACAATATATTGCTTTAAGTGCTTATAAATAGTTTAATTCAACAATACTGTGGTATGATAACTTAGTCTTTCTGTACAATATATTGATTAAAGTGCTTATAAATAGTTTAATTCAACAATAGTGTGGTAAAATAACTTAGTCTTTCTGTACAATATATTGCTTTAAGTGCTTATAAATAGTTTAATTCAACAATACTGTGGTAAAATAACTTAGTCTTTCTGTACAATATATTGATTAAAGAGCTTATAAATAGTTTAATTCAACAATACTGTGATATGATAACTTATTCTTTCTGTACAATATATTGATTAAAGAGCTTATAAATAGTTGAATTATGAAATTGTTATTTTGATATAAAATGGTACATTCAGAACAGCATTTTAAATTGTTATAGTGACATGATTACAGACCAATAGGATCAGTTATAGTACCTTAGGTCCCACCCTGTCAAAGACAGACAGTCATAACAGACCAATAGGATCAGTTATAGTACCTTAGGTCCCACCCTGTCAAAGACACACAGTCATAACAGACCAATAGGATCAGTTATAGTACCTTAGGTCCCACCCAGTCAAAGACACACAGTCATAACAGACCAATAGGATCAGTTATAGTACCTTAGGTCCCACCCAGTCAAAGACAGACAGTCATAACAGACCAATAGGATCAGTTATAGTACCTTAGGTCCCACCCAGTCAAAGACGGACAGTCATAACAGACCAATAGGATCAGTTATAGTACCTTAGGTCCCACCCTGTCAAAGACAGACAGTCATAACAGACCAATAGGATCAGTTATAGTACCTTAGGTCCCACCCTGTCAAAGACACACAGTCATAACAGACCAATAGGATCAGTTATAGTACCTTAGGTCCCACCCAGTCAAAGACACACAGTCATAACAGACCAATAGGATCAGTTATAGTACCTTAGGTCCCACCCTGTCAAAGACAGACAGTCATAACAGACCAATAGGTTATCAAATATCTTTAATGTAGAGCTCATTAATTGTATTTCAGGTAGGGCTTAATAAATGTCTTTATGGTCAGTTCTTGAACACATGTTGAAGAGAGGTCTTCACTGACATCGATGTCCGATCTTTCAGGTCTTCCTCAGAGGGTCAGTCATCAATCATCCAGACCATCACAGATCACCAGAGGGTCAGTCATCCCTCTACCAGACCAGAGGGTCAGTCATCACTCTACCAGACCATCACAGACCACCAGAGGGTCAGTCATCACTCTACCAGACCATCACAGACCACCAGAGGGTCAGTCATCACTCTACCAGACCAGAGGGTCAGTCATCACTCTACCAGACCATCATAGACCACCAGAGGATCAGTCATCACTCTACCAGACCATCACAGATCACCAGAGGGTCAGTCATCACTCTACCAGACCATCACAGACCACCAGAGGGTCAGTCATCACTCTACCAGACCAGAGGGTCAGTCATCACTCTACCAGACCATCACAGACCACCAGAGGGTCAGTCATCACTCTACCAGACCATCACAGACCAGAGGGTCAGTCATCACTCTACCAGACCAGAGGGTCAGTCATCACTCTACCAGACCAGAGGGTCAGTCATCACTCTACCAGACCAGAGGGTCAGTCATCACTCTACCAGACCAGAGGGTCAGTCATCACTCTACCAGACCATCACAGACCACCAGAGGATCAGTCATCACTCTACCAGACCATCACAGACCACCAGAGGGTCAGTCATCACTCTACCAGACCATCACAGACCACCAGAGGATCAGTCATCACTCTACCAGACCATCACAGATCACCAGAGGGTCAGTCATCACTCTACCAGACCATCACAGACCACCAGAGGATCAGTCATCCCTCTACCAGACCAGAGGGTCAGTCATCCCTCTACCAGACCAGAGGGTCAGTCATCACTCTACCAGACCAGAGGGTCAGTCATCACTCTACCAGACCAGAGGGTCAGTCATCACTCTACCAGACCAGAGGGTCAGTCATCACTCTACCAGACCATCACAGACCACCAGAGGATCAGTCATCACTCTACCAGACCAGAGGGTCAGTCATCCCTCTACCAGACCAGAGGGTCAGTCATCCCTCTACCAGACCAGAGGGTCAGTCATCCCTCTACCAGACCAGAGGGTCAGTCATCACTCTACCAGACCATCACAGACCACCAGAGGGTCAGTCATCCCTCTACCAGACCAGAGGGTCAGTCATCCCTCTACCAGACCATCACAGACCACCAGAGGATCAGTCATCACTCTACCAGACCAGAGGGTCAGTCATCCCTCTACCAGACCAGAGGGTCAGTCATCCCTCTACCAGACCAGAGGGTCAGTCATCCCTCTACCAGACCAGAGGGTCAGTCATCCCTCTATCAGACCATCACAACCAGACCATCACAGACCACCAGAGGGTCAGTCATCACTCTACCAGACCATCACAGACCACCAGAGGGTCAGTCATCACTCTACCAGACCAGAGGGTCAGTCATCACTCTACCAGACCATCACAGACCACCAGAGGGTCAGTCATCCCTCTACCAGACCAGAGGGTCAGTCATCACTCTACCAGACCAGAGGGTCAGTCATCACTCTACCAGACCATCACAGACCACCAGAGGGTCAGTCATCACTCTACCAGACCAGAGGGTCAGTCATCCCTCTACCAGACCAGAGGGTCAGTCATCCCTCTACCAGACCAGAGGATCAGTCATCACTCTACCAGACCAGAGGGTCAGTCATCACTCTACCAGACCAGAGGGTCAGTCATCACTCTACCAGACCAGAGGGTCAGTCATCCCTCTACCAGACCATCACAGACCACCAGAGGGTCAGTCATCACTCTACCAGACCAGAGGGTCAGTCATCACTCTACCAGACCAGAGGGTCAGTCATCCCTCTACCAGACCAGAGGGTCAGTCATCCCTCTACCAGACCAGAGGGTCAGTCATCACTCTACCAGACCATCACAGACCACCAGAGGGTCAGTCATCACTCTACCAGACCAGAGGGTCAGTCATCCCTCTACCAGACCAGAGGGTCAGTCATCCCTCTACCAGACCATCACAGACCACCAGAGGGTCAGTCATCCCTCTACCAGACCAGAGGATCAGTCATCACTCTACCAGACCATCACAGACCAGAGGGTCAGTCATCACTCTACCAGACCAGAGGGTCAGTCATCCCTCTACCAGACCAGAGGGTCAGTCATCACTCTACCAGACCAGAGGGTCAGTCATCCCTCTACCAGACCAGAGGGTCAGTCATCACTCTACCAGACCATCACAGACCACCAGAGGGTCAGTCATCACTCTACCAGACCATCACAGACCACCAGAGGGTCAGTCATCACTCTACCAGACCATCACAGACCACCAGAGGGTCAGTCATCACTCTACCAGACCAGAGGGTCAGTCATCCCTCTACCAGACCAGAGGGTCAGTCATCCCTCTACCAGACCACAGGGTCAGTCATCCCTCTACCAGACCATCATAGACCACCAGAGGGTCTGTCATCACTCTACCAGACCATCACAGACCACCAGAGGGTCAGTCATCACTCTACCAGACCAGAGGGTCAGTCATCCCTCTACCAGACCAGAGGGTCAGTCATCACTCTACCAGACCAGAGGGTCAGTCATCCCTCTACCAGACCAGAGGGTCAGTCATCACTCTACCAGACCAGAGGATCAGTCATCACTCTACCAGACCAGAGGGTCAGTCATCCCTCTACCAGACCAGAGGGTCAGTCATCACTCTACCAGACCATCACAGACCACCAGAGGGTCAGTCATCACTCTACCAGACCATCACAGACCACCAGAGGGTCAGTCATCACTCTACCAGACCATCACAGACCACCAGAGGGTCAGTCATCACTCTACCAGACCAGAGGGTCAGTCATCCCTCTACCAGACCAGAGGGTCAGTCATCCCTCTACCAGACCACAGGGTCAGTCATCCCTCTACCAGACCATCATAGACCACCAGAGGGTCTGTCATCACTCTACCAGACCATCACAGACCACCAGAGGGTCAGTCATCACTCTACCAGACCAGAGGGTCAGTCATCCCTCTACCAGACCAGAGGGTCAGTCATCACTCTACCAGACCAGAGGGTCAGTCATCCCTCTACCAGACCAGAGGGTCAGTCATCACTCTACCAGACCAGAGGGTCAGTCATCACTCTACCAGACCAGAGGGTCAGTCATCCCTCTACCAGACCACAGGGTCAGTCATCCCTCTACCAGACCATCATAGACCACCAGAGGGTCTGTCATCACTCTACCAGACCATCACAGACCACCAGAGGGTCAGTCATCACTCTACCAGACCAGAGGGTCAGTCATCCCTCTACCAGACCAGAGGGTCAGACATCCCTCTACCAGACCAGAGGGTCAGTCATCACTCTACCAGACCAGAGGGTCAGTCATCACTCTACCAGACCAGAGGGTCAGTCATCACTCTACCAGACCAGAGGGTCAGTCATCACTCTACCAGACCAGAGGGTCAGTCATCACTCTACCAGACCAGAGGGTCAGTCATCACTCTACCAGACCAGAGGGTCAGTCATCACTCTACCAGACCAGAGGGTCAGTCATCACTCTACCAGACCAGAGGGTCAGTCATCACTCTACCAGACCAGAGGGTCAGTCATCACTCTACCAGACCAGAGGGTCAGTCATCACTCTACCAGACCAGAGGGTCAGTCATCCCTCTACCAGACCAGAGGGTCAGTCATCCCTCTACCAGACCAGAGGGTCAGTCATCACTCTACCAGACCAGAGGGTCAGTCATCCCTCTACCAGACCAGAGGGTCAGTCATCCCTCTACCAGACCAGAGGGTCAGTCATCACTCTACCAGACCAGAGGGTCAGTCATCCCTCTACCAGACCAGAGGGTCAGTCATCACTCTACCAGACCAGAGGGTCAGTCATCACTCTACCAGACCAGAGGGTCAGTCATCCCTCTACCAGACCACAGGGTCAGTCATCCCTCTACCAGACCATCATAGACCACCAGAGGGTCTGTCATCACTCTACCAGACCATCACAGACCACCAGAGGGTCAGTCATCACTCTACCAGACCAGAGGGTCAGTCATCCCTCTACCAGACCAGAGGGTCAGACATCCCTCTACCAGACCAGAGGGTCAGTCATCACTCTACCAGACCAGAGGGTCAGTCATCACTCTACCAGACCAGAGGGTCAGTCATCACTCTACCAGACCAGAGGGTCAGTCATCACTCTACCAGACCAGAGGGTCAGTCATCACTCTACCAGACCAGAGGGTCAGTCATCACTCTACCAGACCAGAGGGTCAGTCATCACTCTACCAGACCAGAGGGTCAGTCATCACTCTACCAGACCAGAGGGTCAGTCATCACTCTACCAGACCAGAGGGTCAGTCATCCCTCTACCAGACCAGAGGGTCAGTCATCCCTCTACCAGACCAGAGGGTCAGTCATCCCTCTACCAGACCAGAGGGTCAGTCATCACTCTACCAGACCAGAGGGTCAGTCATCACTCTACCAGACCAGAGGGTCAGTCATCCCTCTACCAGACCAGAGGGTCAGTCATCACTCTACCAGACCAGAGGGTCAGTCATCCCTCTACCAGACCAGAGGGTCAGTCATCCCTCTACCAGACCAGAGGGTCAGTCATCCCTCTACCAGACCAGAGGGTCAGTCATCCCTCTACCAGACCATCACAGACCACCAGAGGGTCAGTCATCCCTCTACCAGACCAGAGGGTCAGTCATCACTCTACCAGACCAGAGGGTCAGTCATCCCTCTACCAGACCAGAGGGTCAGTCATCACTCTACCAGACCAGAGGGTCAGTCATCCCTCTACCAGACCAGAGGGTCAGTCATCCCTCTACCAGACCAGAGGGTCAGTCATCACTCTACCAGACCAGAGGGTCAGTCATCACTCTACCAGACCAGAGGGTCAGTCATCACTCTACCAGACCAGAGGGTCAGTCATCCCTCTACCAGACCAGAGGGTCAGTCATCACTCTACCAGACCAGAGGGTCAGTCATCACTCTACCAGACCAGAGGGTCAGTCATCCCTCTACCAGACCAGAGGGTCAGTCATCACTCTACCAGACCATCACAGACCACCAGAGGGTCAGTCATCCCTCTACCAGACCAGAGGGTCAGTCATCCCTCTACCAGACCAGAGGGTCAGTCATCACTCTACCAGACCAGAGGGTCAGTCATCCCTCTACCAGACCAGAGGGTCAGTCATCACTCTACCAGACCAGAGGGTCAGTCATCACTCTACCAGACCAGAGGGTCAGTCATCACTCTACCAGACCAGAGGGTCAGTCATCCCTCTACCAGACCAGAGGGTCAGTCATCCCTCTACCAGACCAGAGGGTCAGTCATCACTCTACCAGACCAGAGGGTCAGTCATCACTCTACCAGACCAGAGGGTCAGTCATCCCTCTACCAGACCAGAGGGTCAGTCATCCCTCTACCAGACCAGAGGGTCAGTCATCACTCTACCAGACCAGAGGGTCAGTCATCACTCTACCAGACCAGAGGGTCAGTCATCCCTCTACCAGACCAGAGGGTCAGTCATCCCTCTACCAGACCAGAGGGTCAGTCATCCCTCTACCAGACCAGAGGGTCAGTCATCACTCTACCAGACCAGAGGGTCAGTCATCCCTCTACCAGACCAGAGGGTCAGTCATCCCTCTACCAGACCAGAGGGTCAGTCATCCCTCTACCAGACCAGAGGGTCAGTCATCCCTCTACCAGACCAGAGGGTCAGTCATCACTCTACCAGACCAGAGGGTCAGTCATCCCTCTACCAGACCAGAGGGTCAGTCATCCCTCTACCAGACCAGAGGGTCAGTCATCACTCTACCAGACCAGAGGGTCAGTCATCACTCTACCAGACCAGAGGGTCAGTCATCACTCTACCAGACCAGAGGGTCAGTCATCCCTCTACCAGACCAGAGGGTCAGTCATCCCTCTACCAGACCAGAGGGTCAGTCATCACTCTACCAGACCATCACAGACCAGAGGGTCAGTCATCCCTCTACCAGACCAGAGGGTCAGTCATCACTCTACCAGACCAGAGGGTCAGTCATCACTCTACCAGACCAGAGGGTCAGTCATCCCTCTACCAGACCAGAGGGTCAGTCATCCCTCTACCAGACCAGAGGGTCAGTCATCACTCTACCAGACCAGAGGGTCAGTCATCACTCTACCAGACCAGAGGGTCAGTCATCCCTCTACCAGACCAGAGGGTCAGTCATCACTCTACCAGACCAGAGGGTCAGTCATCACTCTACCAGACCAGAGGGTCAGTCATCCCTCTACCAGACCAGAGGGTCAGTCATCACTCTACCAGACCAGAGGGTCAGTCATCCCTCTACCAGACCAGAGGGTCAGTCATCCCTCTACCAGACCAGAGGGTCAGTCATCCCTCTACCAGACCAGAGGGTCAGTCATCACTCTACCAGACCAGAGGGTCAGTCATCCCTCTACCAGACCAGAGGGTCAGTCATCCCTCTACCAGACCAGAGGGTCAGTCATCACTCTACCAGACCAGAGGGTCAGTCATCCCTCTACCAGACCAGAGGGTCAGTCATCCCTCTACCAGACCAGAGGGTCAGTCATCACTCTACCAGACCAGAGGGTCAGTCATCCCTCTACCAGACCAGAGGGTCAGTCATCCCTCTACCAGACCAGAGGGTCAGTCATCCCTCTACCAGACCAGAGGGTCAGTCATCACTCTACCAGACCAGAGGGTCAGTCATCCCTCTACCAGACCAGAGGGTCAGTCATCCCTCTACCAGACCAGAGGGTCAGTCATCACTCTACCAGACCAGAGGGTCAGTCATCCCTCTACCAGACCAGAGGGTCAGTCATCCCTCTACCAGACCAGAGGGTCAGTCATCCCTCTACCAGACCAGAGGGTCAGTCATCCCTCTACCAGACCAGAGGGTCAGTCATCACTCTACCAGACCAGAGGGTCAGTCATCCCTCTACCAGACCAGAGGGTCAGTCATCCCTCTACCAGACCAGAGGGTCAGTCATCCCTCTACCAGACCAGAGGGTCAGTCATCACTCTACCAGACCAGAGGGTCAGTCATCACTCTACCAGACCAGAGGGTCAGTCATCCCTCTACCAGACCAGAGGGTCAGTCATCCCTCTACCAGACCAGAGGGTCAGTCATCCCTCTACCAGACCAGAGGGTCAGTCATCACTCTACCAGACCAGAGGGTCAGTCATCCCTCTACCAGACCAGAGGGTCAGTCATCCCTCTACCAGACCATCAGAACTCTGTAGTTGTCAAAGTCGGAGATTCCTGATTCTCTGGTTTCCATGGAGAAGTGATGAAGGAGTCCCATCAGTCTGATCGTCAAATTCAGCTCCTGAAAAGAGACAGTGGGAACTGGATATCGTGATTGGCCCTCTGTCCTTCAGCCCGGTCCAGAATTAACTTCTGCACAGTTCTGATAGGTTGGTCTCGTCCAGCTAAAAGATGTCGTTGCGTTCGATCGGTGTTGCTGTGTCTTCTGGATGCTTGTCTCAGCTCATGTTTATTATTATTGACCTGTCCTGTTCCTCCACCTGTGATGTAGAGCTCTGTGTCGATCTTATTGAGAAGTGTTGGGTTTCCTTGTTTAGCGATTCCCTTAGATTTTTTATAATTCGAAGTCGGCTCTTCATAGCAAGATCAGCTAATAGGTCCCTAACAATGCAGAGGACATCAATGTTACCAATTATCTTATTAATTCATGATTTCCCAAAAAATCAAATAAATAAAAAAAATTAATAAATAAAACCTTTTTCTCCTCCTCCCTATTCTCTCTCTATCCATCTCTATGTCCATTTCTCCTCCTCCTCCTCCTCCTCCTCCTCCTCCCTATTCTCTCTCTATCCATCTCTATGTCCATTTCTCCTCCTCCTCCCTCCTCCTCCTCCCTATTCTCTCTCTATCCATCTCTATGTCCATTTCTCCTTCTCCCTCCTCCTCCTCCTCCTCCCTATTCTCTCTCTATCCATCTCTATGTCCATTTCTCCTTCTCCCTCCTCCTCCTCCTCCTCCCTATTCTCTCTCTATCCATCTCTATGTCCATTTCTCCTTCTCCCTCCTCCTCCTCCCTATTCTCTCTCTATCCATCTCTATGTCCATTTCTCCTCCTCCCTCCTCCTCCTCCCTATTCTCTCTCTATCCATCTCTATGTCCATTTCTCCTTCTCCCTCCTCCTCCTCCTCCTCCCTATTCTCTCTCTATCCATCTCTATGTCCATTTCTTCTCCTCCCTCCTCCTCCTCCTCCCTATTCTCTCTCTATCCATCTCTATGTCCATTTCTCCTCCTCCTCCTCCTCCTCCTCCCTATTCTCTCTCTATCCATCTCTATGTCCATTTCTCCTCCTCCTCCTCCTCCTCCTCCCTATTCTCTCTCTATCCATCTCTATGTCCATTTCTCCTTCTCCCTCCTCCCTCCTCCTCCTCCCTATTCTCTCTCTATCCATCTCTATGTCCATTTCTCCTTCTCCCTCCTCCTCCTCCTCCTCCCTATTCTCTCTCTATCCATCTCTATGTCCATTTCTTCTCCTCCCTCCTCCTCCTCCTCCCTATTCTCTCTCTATCCATCTCTATGTCCATTTCTTCTCCTCCCTCCTCCTCCTCCTCCTCCCTATTCTCTCTCTATCCATCTCTATGTCCATTCTCCAGTGTGTCAGCGAGCTCCTTCTGGTCCATTTTCCTCAGGACGTGCAGTGTGATCTTCAGAGCCCCCTCTCTGGCACTGCTCTCCTGCTTCTCATCTTCAGCGTCCACCACTTCCTCATCCTCCCTCTCGGACTCTCAAAGCATTCTGGGAGATCTGGACTAAGAATTCTCTTCGGGTCTCTTCAAGTGACTGAAAACAAACAAGTTGAAAAGTTCCGATCAAAAAGGAGTTCAAAGTTCAAAGTTGAGCTGAAAGAAAAAAAACTGTCTATTCGTAATAATTTGATTGATTTGTCTGCTTTTAAAAAAATATATATATATTGAGGTAAACAAGACCGGTGTTAGAAAAATGAATATAAAGTCCAGGTTTGTCTGGCGACTCTGGGCGGACCGACCACTGGGAATCTCTCCTGTTGCTCTCTGTGGACAGGGCAAGAGGTTATACACCTGGAAACAGGTAACTGAGCACATTGAGTATTTCCTGTTTGTTGTTTTCTCCTCTTCCTGTTTGTGAATTCCCTCCATCTCTGATCCAAGGTCAATGAGTGTTGCAGGCGCGCGGATCCGGATCAATAAACCCAGGTAATATTGTAATAAACATGATTGATTGATTGATTGATTGCACCTGTGACGGCTCATTCCAGTACTTTTCTGTCACGTCCTGACCATAGTAAGATGTTATTTTTCTATGGTAGAAGTAGGTCAGGGTGTGACAGGGGGTGTTTTTTTTAATGTTTTTGTATTTCTATGTTCTAGTTTTTGTATTTCTACGTTGTTTTTTTTTTTTGGGGGTTTGGGGATGATCTCCAATTAGAGGCAGCTTGGTCATCGTTGTCTCTAATTGGAGGTCATATTTATTAAGTTGGGTGTTTGTCCCACCTGGGTTTTTTTGTGGGAGATTAATTTTGAGTTGTGTATGTTTTACCTCTGCGTCACGTTTATTATTATATATATATTTTTTTGTTTGTTGTGTCTTTCAGTTTATTTATGTATCGCTATAGTTTTAAATAAATAAAAAAAAAGGAAAGACATCCTTCTCGTTACGACAACGTCCCCCCTTTTTTAACACAGGTCGTGTTCCTGACGACGCCAGATCTTTACAAACCGCCCTGGATACGTATTTTAACGTGTATCGGTTTTAACCCACATCGTATGTTGATGACACGGCACACAACCATTGGTTGATGCACGAGCAAACGCCTGATTGGTCATTTCAAAATTCAGGATTTTTGAGGAATATAAACATATCGTTACTTGAGAGAGAGACGTTTTTTTTCTTTTTTTTTTCTTCTCCGTTTGGTTAGGTCAGGGTGTGACGTGACGTGGTGTGGGTGTTCTATGTGTTATATTTCTATGTTTTTGTATTTCTTTGTGTTGAGCCGAGTATGGTTCCTAATCGGAGGCAGCTGTCTATCGTTGTCTCTGATTGGGAACCATACTTAGTGTTCAGCCTGCAGAACGTGACGTTCCCTTGTTGTGTTGTTGTTGTACAGCTCAGTGTTTAGCCTGCAGAACGTGACGTTCCCTTGTGTTGTTGTTGTACAGCTCAGTGTTTAGCCTGCAGAACGTGACGTTCCCTTGTTGTGTTGTTGTACAGCTCAGTGTTTAGCCTGCAGAACGTGACGTTCCCTTGTTGTGTTGTTGTACAGCTCAGTGTTTAGCCTGCAGAACGTGACGTTCCCTTGTTGTGTTGTTGTACAGCTCAGTGTTTAGCCTGCAGAACGTGACGTTCCCTTGTGTTGTTGTTGTACAGCTCAGTGTTTAGCCTGCAGAACGTGACGTTCCCTTGTGTTGTTGTACAGCTCAGTGTTTAGCCTGCAGAACGTGACGTTCCCTTGTTGTGTTGTTGTACAGCTCAGTGTTTAGCCTGCAGAACGTGACGTTCCCTTGTTGTGTTGTTGTTGTACAGCTCAGTGTTTAGCCTGCAGAACGTGACGTTCCCTTGTTGTGTTGTTGTACAGCTCAGTGTTTAGCCTGCAGAACGTGACGTTCCCTTGTTGTGTTGTTGTTGTACAGCTCAGTGTTTAGCCTGCAGAACGTGACGTTCCCTTGTTGTGTTGTTGTACAGCTCAGTGTTTAGCCTGCAGAACGTGACGTTCCCTTGTTGTGTTGTTGTACAGCTCAGTGTTTAGCCTGCAGAACGTGACGTTCCCTTGTGTTGTTGTTGTACAGCTCAGTGTTTAGCCTGCAGAACGTGACGTTCCCTTGTGTTGTTGTTGTACAGCTCAGTGTTTAGCCTGCAGAACGTGACGTTCCCTTGTTGTGTTGTTGTACAGCTCAGTGTTTAGCCTGCAGAACGTGACGTTCCCTTGTTGTGTTGTTGTACAGCTCAGTGTTTAGCCTGCAGAACGTGACGTTCCCTTGTTGTGTTGTTGTACAGCTCAGTGTTTAGCCTGCAGAACGTGACGTTCCCTTGTTGTGTTGTTGTTGTACAGCTCAGTGTTTAGCCTGCAGAACGTGACGTTCCCTTGTTGTGTTGTGTTGTACAGCTCAGTGTTTAGCCTGCAGAACGTGACGTTCCCTTGTTGTGTTGTTGTACAGCTCAGTGTTTAGCCTGCAGAACGTGACGTTCCCTTGTTGTGTTGTTGTACAGCTCAGTGTTTAGCCTGCAGAACGTGACGTTCCCTTGTTGTGTTGTTGTACAGCTCAGTGTTTAGCCTGCAGAACGTGACGTTCCCTTGTTGTGTTGTTGTACAGCTCAGTGTTTAGCCTGCAGAACGTGACGTTCCCTTGTTGTGTTGTTGTACAGCTCAGTGTTTAGCCTGCAGAACGTGACGTTCCTTTGTGTTGTTGTTGTGTTGTTGTACAGCTCAGTGTTTAGCCTGCAGAACGTGACGTTCCCTTGTTGTGTTGTTGTACAGCTCAGTGTTTAGCCTGCAGAACGTGACGTTCCCTTGTTGTGTTGTTGTACAGCTCAGTGTTTAGCCTGCAGAACGTGACGTTCCCTTGTTGTGTTGTTGTTGTACAGCTCAGTGTTTAGCCTGCAGAACGTGACGTTCCCTTGTTGTGTTGTTGTTGTACAGCTCAGTGTTTAGCCTGCAGAACGTGACTGATTTTATATTAACATTTAAATCATGAGCACCTTGGGTCTCCTCCTTAAGACGATCGTCACACTTTTATAAATACCTCATGAGCTTTAGTACAACTGTCTTGACCTCCATCACAACCCAAAATATACGACGGTTTTTACTCCATTGTCTGGTTCGCGGTCAGATGAGGCAGCAGAATTCAAACTGTCTTCCTGGTCTAAACGGTCAAGACGTTTGTTTCTCCAATGGGAGACACCGGTTCAGATCCCACCCCCGTGACACACAACACACACACACACACACACACACACACACACACACACACACACACACACACACACACACACACACACACACACACACACACACACACACACACACACACACACACACACACACACACACACACACACACACACACACACACACACACACACCACACACACACACACACACACACACACACACACACAGAGAGAGACACGGCATTATTTAAAACAAGAGAGTTTTAATGGAAATTATAATTTAAAAAAAAGGTACAAATAAAAACTAGAATCATCAGGTTGAAAGCAATGACATGTGGAACAGCCCATCCCACCCTCCCCTGTCCCACAGACCTATACAGGGAGTAGGGGGGGTAGAGAGTAGCATGTGGAACAGCCCATCCCACCCTCCCCTGTCCCACAGACCTATACAGGGAGTAGGGGGGGGGGGGGTAGAGAGTAGCATGTGGAACAGCCCATCCCACCCTCCCCTGTCCCACAGACCTATACAGGGAGTAGGGGGGGTAGAGAGTAGCATGTGGAACAGCCCATCCCACCCTCCCCTGTCCCACAGACCTATACAGGGAGTAGGGGGGTAGAGGGCAAGGGGGGTTAGAGTCCAGGGGCCAGAGACTAGGGGGCTAGAGAGCAAGGGGGCTAGAGAGCAAGGGGCCAGAGAGCAAGGGGGGCCAGAGACTAGGGGGCCAGAGAGTAGGGGGGCCTGAGAGTAGGGGGGCCAGAGAGTAGGGGGGCCAGAGAGTAGGGGGGGCCAGAGAGTAGGGGGGCCAGAGAGTAGGGGGGCCAGAGAGTAAGGGGGGGCCAGAGAGTAAGGGGGGGCCAGAGAGTAAGGGGGGCCAGAGTAAGGGGGGCCAGAGACTAGGGGGGCCAGAGACCAGGGGGGCCAGAGACCAGGGGGGCCAGAGACCAGGGGGGCCAGAGACCAGGGGGGCCAGAGACCAGGGGGGCCAGAGACTAGGGGGGCCAGAGACTAGGGGGGCCAGAGACTAGGGGGCCAGAGACCAGGGGGGCCAGAGACCAGGGGGGCCAGAGACCAGGGGGGCCAGAGACCAAGGGGGGCCAGAGACCAAGGGGGGCCAGAGACCAGGGGGGCCAGAGACCAGGGGGGCCAGAGACCAGGGGGGCCAGAGACCAGGGGGGCCAGAGACCAGGGGGGCCAGAGACTAGGGGGGCCAGAGGCTAGGGGGGCCAGAGACTAGGGGGGCCAGAGACTAGGGGGCCAGAGGCTAGGGGGGCCAGAGACTAGGGGGGCCAGAGACTAGGGGGGCCAGAGACTAGGGGGCCAGAGAGTAGGGGGCCAGAGAGTAGGGGGCCAGAGAGTAGGGGTGTATTTGAGATTAGACGCTCCAGGGTCATGAAGCACACAGGTGGAGTAGACGAGCCCTGATGTCCCGTAGAAAATAACTGACGATCCACAGCAAAACAGCCAGGCCAGACTAGACGATCCAGAGAAAACAGCCAGGCCAGACTAGACGATCCAGAGCAAAACAGCCAGGCCAGACTAGACGATCCACAGCAGAACAGCCAGGCGATCCAGACCTGACTAGACGATCCACAGCAGAAGAGCCAGGCGATCCTGACGATTCAGCCGGAGCAGCCTCGGCAACCACAGTGGGTACACTCTATAATCCTCCCCTGGAGAGAGAGAGAAACAGAGAGACAGAGAGAGAGAGAAACAGAGACACAGCGAGAGAGAGAGAGAGAGAGAGAGAGAGAGAGAGAGAGAGACAGAGACAGAGACAGACAGAGAAACAGAGAGAGACAGAGACAGACAGAGAAACAGAGAGAGACAGAGACAGAGAGAGAGAGAGACAGAGAGACAGAGAGAGAGAGAGAGAGAGAGAGAGAGAGAGAGAGAGAGAGAGAGAGAGAGAGAGAGAGAGAGAGAGAGAGAGAGACAGAGAGAGAGACAGAGAGAGACAGAGAGAGAGAGACAGAGAGAGAGAGAGACAGGGAGGGAGAGAGACAGGGAGGGAGAGAGAGACAGGGAGGGAGAGAGAGACAGGGAGGGAGAGAGAGAGAGGGAGACAGAGAGAGAGAGAGACAGAGAGAGAGAGAGACAGGGAGAGAGAGAGACAGAGAGAGAGAGAGAGAGACAGAGAGAGAGAGAGAGAGAGAGAGAGACAGAGAGAGAGAGAGAGAGAGAGAGACAGAGAGAGAGAGAGAGAGAGAGAGAGAGAGAGAGAGAGAGACAGAGAGAGAGACAGAGAGAGAGAGAGAGACAGAGAGAGAGAGACAGAGAGAGAGAGACAGAGAGAGAGAGACAGAGAGAGAGAGACAGAGAGAGAGAGAGACAGAGAGAGAGAGACAGAGAGAGAGAGACAGAGAGAGAGACAGAGAGAGAGAGACAGAGAGAGAGAGACAGAAACAGAGAGAGAGACAGAGAGAGACAGAGAGACAGAGAGAGAGACAGAGAGGTTAACAGACTGGGGGGTATCCACTAGGAACTGAAATGGGAAGGAACAAACGTGAATTTGTCCGATAAGGAACCATAGTTTTCGTTGCACTAATGAACACACCTCAGGCAGAGTGAAATATCACCGTCAATTACCGGATTATAAGCCGCAACTTTTTTCCCCCCCTCAGGCTTTGAACTTCGCGGCTTAAACAACGACGCGGGCTAATATATGGATTTTTTTACCGCTTTCAAATTTGTGGGTCCTGACAGCGTGGAGCATTGTCCCCCAAAAAAAAAAATCCACTGTCGTCAACGGGTTTGGAAAGGTTGGACTGCTCCGTGTTGAAGAGGGCTCAGCGGGGGATTTGCCTCCGGATGAAAGTGACGAGAGCGACAGTGAAAACGATCCCAATATCGGATGAAGCAATTCTGAGGATATTCAACTCCGACACCGAAGGAGATTGTTTCAGTGCACAGGAGGAGGAAGATAGTGACCAATGACTTTCTTGGTAGGCTACTGTTTACTGCTAATTTTTTTAATTTATTGTTGTTTACAAGCCGTGTTTTGTTAAAGCCTGTGTAAAGTTAATTTGTTTCAATGTACCGGTTAGGCACCTGCGGCTTATAGACATGTGCGGCTTATTTATGTTCAGAATAATAATATATTTTTTTTAATTCAGTGGGTGCGGCTTATATTCAGGTGCGCTCAATAGTCCGGAAATTACGGTAAATGACAGTGTATTGATAATATGGTATAGTGGTGTAGTGGTGATGTGTTATAGTGTAGTAGTATAACAGTATTATAGTAGTATTAATGCAGTACTCACCACCTCCAGTTTGCTCTTGGGGACTCTATAGTAGTATTATAGTAGTACTATAGTATTATTGCAGTACTCACCACCTCCAGCTTGCTCTTGGGGACTCTATAGTAGTATTATAGTAGTACTATAGTATTATTGCAGTACTCACCACCTCCAGCTTGCTCTTGGGGACTCTATAGTAGTATTATAGTAGTACTATAGTATTATTGCAGTACTCACCACCTCCAGCTTGCTCTTGGGGACTCTATAGTAGTATTATAGTAGTACTATAGTATTATTGCAGTACTCACCACCTCCAGCTTGCTCTTGGGGACTCTATAGTAGTACTATAGTATTATTGCAGTACTCACCACCTCCAGCTTGCTCTTGGGGACTCTATAGTAGTATTGTAGTAGTATTATTGCAGTACTCACCACCTCCAGCTTGCTCTTGGGGACTCTATAGTAGTATTGTAGTATTATTGTAGTATTATAGTAGTACTCACCACCTCCAGTTTGCTCTTGGGGACTCTATAGTAGTACTATAGTATTATTGCAGTACTCACCACCTCCAGCTTGCTCTTGGGGACTCTATAGTAGTACTATAGTATTATTGCAGTACTCACCACCTCCAGCTTGCTCTTGGGGACTCTATAGTAGTATTATAGTAGTACTATAGTATTATTGCAGTACTCACCACCTCCAGCTTGCTCTTGGGGACTCTATAGTAGTATTATAGTAGTACTATAGTATTATTGCAGTACTCACCACCTCCAGCTTGCTCTTGGGGACTCTATAGTAGTATTATAGTAGTACTATAGTATTATTGCAGTACTCACCACCTCCAGCTTGCTCTTGGGGACTCTATAGTAGTATTATAGTAGTATTACTGCAGTACTCACCACCTCCAGCTTGCTCTTGGGGACTCTATAGTAGTATTATAGTAGTACTATAGTATTATTGCAGTACTCACCACCTCCAGCTTGCTCTTGGGGACTCTATAGTAGTATTATAGTAGTACTATAGTATTATTGCAGTACTCACCACCTCCAGTTTGCTCTTGGGGACTCTATAGTAGTATTATAGTAGTACTATAGTATTATTGCAGTACTCACCACCTCCAGCTTGCTCTTGGGGACTCTATAGTAGTATTATAGTAGTACTATAGTATTATTGCAGTACTCACCACCTCCAGCTTGCTCTTGGGGACTCTATAGTAGTATTGTAGTATTATTGTAGTATTATAGTAGTACTATAGTAGTATTATTGCAGTACTCACCACCTCCAGCTTGCTCTTGGGGACTCTATAGTAGTATTATAGTAGTACTATAGTATTATTGCAGTACTCACCACCTCCAGCTTGCTCTTGGGGACTCTATAGTAGTATTATAGTAGTACTATAGTATTATTGCACTACTCACCACCTCCAGCTTGCTCTTGGGGACTCTATAGTAGTATTATAGTAGTACTATAGTATTATTGCAGTACTCACCACCTCCAGCTGGCTCTTGGGGACTCTATAGTAGTATTATAGTAGTACTATAGTATTATTGCAGTACTCACCACCTCCAGCTTGCTCTTGGGGACTCTATAGTAGTATTATAGTAGTACTATAGTATTATTGCAGTACTCACCACCTCCAGCTTGCTCTTGGGGACTCTATAGTAGTATTACAGTAGTACTATAGTATTATTGCAGTACTCACCACCTCCAGCTTGCTCTTGGGGACTCTATAGTAGTATTATAGTAGTACTATAGTATTAATGCAGTACTCACCACCTCCAGCTTGCTCTTGGGGACTCTATAGTAGTATTATAGTAGTACTATAGTATTATTGCAGTACTCACCACCTCCAGCTTGCTCTTGGGGACTCTATAGTAGTATTATAGTAGTACTATAGTATTAATGCAGTACTCACCACCTCCAGCTTGCTCTTGGGGACTCTATAGTAGTATTATAGTAGTACTATAGTATTATTGCAGTACTCACCACCTCCAGCTTGCTCTTGGGGACTCTATAGTAGTATTACAGTAGTACTATAGTATTATTGCAGTACTCACCACCTCCAGCTTGCTCTTGGGGACTCTATAGTAGTATTATAGTAGTACTATAGTATTATTGCAGTACTCACCACCTCCAGCTTGCTCTTGGGGACTCTATAGTAGTATTATAGTAGTACTATAGTATTATTGCAGTACTCACCACCTCCAGCTTGCTCTTGGGGACTCTATAGTAGTATTATAGTAGTACTATAGTATTATTGCAGTACTCACCACCTCCAGCTTGCTCTTGGGGACTCTATAGTAGTATTATAGTAGTACTATAGTATTATTGCAGTACTCACCACCTCCAGCTTGCTCTTGGGGACTCTATAGTAGTATTATAGTAGTACTATAGTATTATTGCAGTACTCACCACCTCCAGCTTGCTCTTGGGGACTCTATAGTAGTATTATAGTAGTACTATAGTATTATTGCAGTACTCACCACCTCCAGCTTGCTCTTGGGGACTCTATAGTAGTATTATAGTAGTACTATAGTATTAATGCAGTACTCACCACCTCCAGCTTGCTCTTGGGGACTCTATAGTAGTATTATAGTAGTACTATAGTATTAATGCAGTACTCACCACCTCCAGTTTGCTCTTGGGGACTCTATAGTAGTATTATAGTAGTACTATAGTATTATTGCAGTACTCACCACCTCCAGCTTGCTCTTGGGGACTCTATAGTAGTATTATAGTAGTACTATAGTATTAATGCAGTACTCACCACCTCCAGCTTGCTCTTGGGGACTCTATAGTAGTATTATAGTAGTACTATAGTATTAATGCAGTACTCACCACCTCCAGTTTGCTCTTGGGGACTCTATAGTAGTATTATAGTAGTACTATAGTATTATTGCAGTACTCACCACCTCCAGCTTGCTCTTGGGGACTCTATAGTAGTATTATAGTAGTACTATAGTATTAATGCAGTACTCACCACCTCCAGCTTGCTCTTGGGGACTCTATAGTAGTATTATAGTAGTACTATAGTATTAATGCAGTACTCACCACCTCCAGTTTGCTCTTGGGGACTCTATAGTAGTATTATAGTAGTACTATAGTATTAATGCAGTACTCACCACCTCCAGTTTGCTCTTGGGGACTCTATAGTAGTATTACAGTAGTACTATAGTATTAATGCAGTACTCACCACCTCCAGCTTGCTCTTGGGGACTCTATAGTAGTATTATAGTAGTACTATAGTATTATTGCAGTACTCACCACCTCCAGCTTGCTCTTGGGGACTCTATAGTAGTATTATAGTAGTACTATAGTATTATTGCAGTACTCACCACCTCCAGCTGGCTCTTGGGGACTCTATAGTAGTATTATAGTAGTACTATAGTATTATTGCAGTACTCACCACCTCCAGCTTGCTCTTGGGGACTCTATAGTAGTATTACAGTAGTACTATAGTATTATTGCAGTACTCACCACCTCCAGCTTGCTCTTGGGGACTCTATAGTAGTATTACAGTAGTACTATAGTATTATTGCAGTACTCACCACCTCCAGCTTGCTCTTGGGGACTCTATAGTAGTATTATAGTAGTACTATAGTATTATTGCAGTACTCACCACCTCCAGCTTGCTCTTGGGGACTCTATAGTAGTATTATAGTAGTACTATAGTATTATTGCAGTACTCACCACCTCCAGCTTGCTCTTGGGGACTCTATAGTAGTATTATAGTAGTACTATAGTATTATTGCAGTACTCACCACCTCCAGCTGGCTCTTGGGGACTCTATAGTAGTATTATAGTAGTACTATAGTATTATTGCAGTACTCACCACCTCCAGCTTGCTCTTGGGGACTCTATAGTAGTATTACAGTAGTACTATAGTATTATTGCAGTACTCACCACCTCCAGCTTGCTCTTGGGGACTCTATAGTAGTATTATAGTAGTACTATAGTATTATTGCAGTACTCACCACCTCCAGCTTGCTCTTGGGGACTCTATAGTAGTATTATAGTAGTACTATAGTATTATTGCAGTACTCACCACCTCCAGCTTGCTCTTGGGGACTCTATAGTAGTATTATAGTAGTACTATAGTACTATTGCAGTACTCACCACCTCCAGCTTGCTCTTGGGGACTCTATAGTAGTATTATAGTAGTACTATAGTATTATTGCAGTACTCACCACCTCCAGCTTGCTCTTGGGGACTCTATAGTAGTATTATAGTAGTACTATAGTATTATTGCAGTACTCACCACCTCCAGCTTGCTCTTGGGGACTCTATAGTAGTATTATAGTAGTACTATAGTATTATTGCAGTACTCACCACCTCCAGCTTGCTCTTGGGGACTCTATAGTAGTATTATAGTAGTACTATAGTATTATTGCAGTACTCACCACCTCCAGCTTGCTCTTGGGGACTCTATAGTAGTATTATAGTAGTACTATAGTATTATTGCAGTACTCACCACCTCCAGCTTGCTCTTGGGGACTCTGCAGATGCAGTTGGTCCCAAAGTTGGTGTCCCGTGTCTGGATGCATCGAAGACAGCACAGGTTCTCGTATCCCTGTTTCTTCCACTTAGCGATCAGATTCTTATCAGCATAACTCTCCTTTATACAGTAGTCATACAGCTCTACACACACACACACACAGGACACAGGACACAGGACGCACACACACACACACACACACACACACACACACACACACACACACACACACACACACACACACACACACACACACACACACACACACACACACACACACACACACACACACACACACAGAGAGAGAAAGAAAGAGCATTATACCTAAAAACCCAAACCCTAAAATAAGCAAACTCAACGCTCCACTAGCCTCTGCATCTTATATATTCAGTGTACGATGGTCTTCCTCTGCTGACGGTCTTCCTCTTATGTAACAGTAATATCTATCTCTGCTGACGGTCTTCCTCTTATGTAACAGTAATATCTATCTCTGCTGACGGTCTTCCTCTTATGTAACAGTAATATCTATCTCTGCTGACGGTCTTCCTCTTATGTAACAGTAATATTATCTATCTCTGCTGACGGTCTTCCTCTTATGTAACAGTAATATCTATCTCTGCTGACGGTCTTCCTCTTATGTAACAGTAATATCTATCTCTGCTGACGGTCTTCCTCTTATGTAACAGTAATATCTATCTCTGCTGACGGTCTTCCTCTTATGTAACAGTAATATCTATCTCTGCTGACGGTCTTCCTCTTATGTAACAGTAATATTATCTACCTCTGCTGACGGTCTTCCTCTTATGTAACAGTAATATCTATCTCTGCTGACGGTCTTCCTCTTATGTAACAGTAATATCTATCTCTGCTGACGGTCTTCCTCTTATGTAACAGTAATATCTATCTCTGCTGACGGTCTTCCTCTTATGTAACAGTAATATCTACCTCTGCTGACGGTCTTCCTCTTATGTAACAGTAATATTATCTATCTCTGCTGATGGCCTTCCTCTTATGTAACAGTAATATCTATCTCTGCTGACGGTCTTCCTCTTATGTAACAGTAATATCTATCTCTGCTGACGGTCTTCCTCTTATGTAACAGTAATATCTATCTCTGCTGACGGTCTTCCTCTTATGTAACAGTAATATCTACCTCTGCTGACGGTCTTCCTCTTATGTAACAGTAATATTATCTATCTCTGCTGATGGCCTTCCTCTTATGTAACAGTAATATCTATCTCTGCTGACGGTCTTCCTCTTATGTAACAGTAATATCTATCTCTGCTGACGGTCTTCCTCTTATGTAACAGTAATATCTATCTCTGCTGACGGTCTTCCTCTTATGTAACAGTAATATCTATCTCTGCTGACGGTCTTCCTCTTATGTAACAGTAATATCTATCTCTGCTGACGGTCTTCCTCTTATGTAACAGTAATATCTATCTCTGCTGACGGTCTTCCTCTTATGTAACAGTAATATCTATCTCTGCTGACGGTCTTCCTCTTATGTAACAGTAATATCTATCTCTGCTGACGGTCTTCCTCTTATGTAACAGTAATATTATCTACCTCTGCTGACGGTCTTCCTCTTATGTAACAGTAATATCTATCTCTGCTGACGGCGTTCCTCTTATGTAACAGTAATATCTATCTCTGCTGACGGTCTTCCTCTTATGTAACAGTAATATCTACCTCTGCTGACGGTCTTCCTCTTATGTAACAGTAATATTATCTACCTCTGCTGACGGTCTTCCTCTTATGTAACAGTAATATCTACCTCTGCTGACGGTCTTCCTCTTATGTAACAGTAATATCTATCTCTGCTGACGGTCTTCCTCTTATGTAACAGTAATATTATCTACCTCTGCTGACGGTCTTCCTCTTATGTAACAGTAATATCTATCTCTGCTGACGGTCTTCCTCTTATGTAACAGTAATATTATCTACCTCTGCTGACGGTCTTCCTCTTATGTAACAGTAATATTATCTACCTCTGCTGACGGTCTTCCTCTTATGTAACAGTAATATCTATCTCTGCTGATGGTCTTCCTCTGCTGACGGTCTTCCTCTTATGTAACAGTAATATCTATCTCTGCTGATGGTCTTCCTCTTATGTAACAGTAATATCTATCTCTGCTGACGGTCTTCCTCTGCTGACGGTCTTCCTCTTATGTAACAGTAATATCTATCTCTGCTGACGGTCTTCCTCTTATGTAACAGTAATATCTATCTCTGCTGACGGTCTTCCTCTTATGTAACAGTAATATTATCTATCTCTGCTGACGGTCTTCCTCTTATGTAACAGTAATATTATCTATCTCTGCTGACGGTCTTCCTCTTATGTAACAGTAATATCTATCTCTGCTGACGGTCTTCCTCTTATGTAACAGTAATATCTATCTCTGCTGACGGTCTTCCTCTTATGTAACAGTAATATTATCTATCTCTGCTGACGGTCTTCCTCTTATGTAACAGTAATATCTATCTCTGCTGACTGGTCTTCCTCTTATGTAACAGTAATATCTATCTCTGCTGACGGTCTTCCTCTTATGTAACAGTAATATCTATCTCTGCTGACGGTCTTCCTCTTATGTAACAGTAATATTATCTACCTCTGCTGACGGTCTTCCTCTTATGTAACAGTAATATTATCTACCTCTGCTGATGGCGTTCCTCTTATGTAACAGTAATATCTATCTCTGCTGACGGTCTTCCTCTTATGTAACAGTAATATCTATCTCTGCTGACGGTCTTCCTCTTATGTAACAGTAATATCTATCTCTGCTGACGGTCTTCCTCTTATGTAACAGTAATATCTATCTCTGCTGACGGTCTTCCTCTTATGTAACAGTAATATCTATCTCTGCTGACGGTCTTCCTCTTATGTAACAGTAATATCTATCTCTGCTGACGGTCTTCCTCTTATGTAACAGTAATATCTATCTCTGCTGACGGTCTTCCTCTTATGTAACAGTAATATCTATCTCTGCTGACGGTCTTCCTCTTATGTAACAGTAATATCTACCTCTGCTGACGGTCTTCCTCTTATGTAACAGTAATATTATCTACCTCTGCTGACGGTCTTCCTCTTATGTAACAGTAATATCTATCTCTGCTGACGGTCTTCCTCTTATGTAACAGTAATATCTATCTCTGCTGACGGTCTTCCTCTTATGTAACAGTAATATCTATCTCTGCTGACGGTCTTCCTCTTATGTAACAGTAATATCTATCTCTGCTGACGGTCTTCCTCTTATGTAACAGTAATATCTATCTCTGCTGACGGTCTTCCTCTTATGTAACAGTAATATCTATCTCTGCTGACGGTCTTCCTCTTATGTAACAGTAATATCTATCTCTGCTGACGGTCTTCCTCTTATGTAACAGTAATATCTATCTCTGCTGACGGTCTTCCTCTTATGTAACAGTAATATCTATCTCTGCTGACGGTCTTCCTCTTATGTAACAGTAATATCTATCTCTGCTGACGGTCTTCCTCTTATGTAACAGTAATATTATCTATCTCTGCTGACGGTCTTCCTCTGCTGACGGTCTTCCTCTTATGTAACAGTAATATCTATCTCTGCTGACGGCGTTCCTCTTATGTAACAGTAATATCTATCTCTGCTGACGGTCTTCCTCTTATGTAACAGTAATATCTATCTCTGCTGACGGCGTTCCTCTTATGTAACAGTAATATCTATCTCTGCTGACGGTCTTCCTCTTATGTAACAGTAATATCTATCTCTGCTGACGGTCTTCCTCTTATGTAACAGTAATATCTATCTCTGCTGACGGTCTTCCTCTTATGTAACAGTAATATCTATCTCTGCTGACGGTCTTCCTCTTATGTAACAGTAATATCTATCTCTGCTGACGGTCTTCCTCTTATGTAACAGTAATATCTATCTCTGCTGACGGTCTTCCTCTTATGTAACAGTAATATCTATCTCTGCTGACGGTCTTCCTCTTATGTAACAGTAATATTATCTACCTCTGCTGATGGCGTTCCTCTTATGTAACAGTAATATCTATCTCTGCTGACGGTCTTCCTCTTATGTAACAGTAATATCTATCTCTGCTGACGGTCTTCCTCTTATGTAACAGTAATATCTATCTCTGCTGACGGTCTTCCTCTTATGTAACAGTAATATTATCTATCTCTGCTGACGGTCTTCCTCTTATGTAACAGTAATATCTATCTCTGCTGACGGTCTTCCTCTTATGTAACAGTAATATCTATCTCTGCTGACGGTCTTCCTCTTATGTAACAGTAATATTATCTATCTCTGCTGACGGTCTTCCTCTTATGTAACAGTAATATCTATCTCTGCTGATGGTCTTCCTCTTATGTAACAGTAATATCTATCTCTGCTGACGGTCTTCCTCTTATGTAACAGTAATATCTATCTCTGCTGACGGTCTTCCTCTTATGTAACAGTAATATTATCTACCTCTGCTGACGGTCTTCCTCTTATGTAACAGTAATATTATCTACCTCTGCTGATGGCGTTCCTCTTATGTAACAGTAATATCTATCTCTGCTGACGGTCTTCCTCTTATGTAACAGTAATATCTATCTCTGCTGACGGTCTTCCTCTTATGTAACAGTAATATCTATCTCTGCTGACGGTCTTCCTCTTATGTAACAGTAATATCTATCTCTGCTGACGGTCTTCCTCTTATGTAACAGTAATATCTATCTCTGCTGACGGTCTTCCTCTTATGTAACAGTAATATCTATCTCTGCTGACGGTCTTCCTCTTATGTAACAGTAATATCTATCTCTGCTGACGGTCTTCCTCTTATGTAACAGTAATATCTATCTCTGCTGACGGTCTTCCTCTTATGTAACAGTAATATCTACCTCTGCTGACGGTCTTCCTCTTATGTAACAGTAATATTATCTACCTCTGCTGACGGTCTTCCTCTTATGTAACAGTAATATCTATCTCTGCTGACGGTCTTCCTCTTATGTAACAGTAATATCTATCTCTGCTGACGGTCTTCCTCTTATGTAACAGTAATATCTATCTCTGCTGACGGTCTTCCTCTTATGTAACAGTAATATCTATCTCTGCTGACGGTCTTCCTCTTATGTAACAGTAATATCTATCTCTGCTGACGGTCTTCCTCTTATGTAACAGTAATATCTATCTCTGCTGACGGTCTTCCTCTTATGTAACAGTAATATCTATCTCTGCTGACGGTCTTCCTCTTATGTAACAGTAATATCTATCTCTGCTGACGGTCTTCCTCTTATGTAACAGTAATATCTATCTCTGCTGACGGTCTTCCTCTTATGTAACAGTAATATCTATCTCTGCTGACGGTCTTCCTCTTATGTAACAGTAATATTATCTATCTCTGCTGACGGTCTTCCTCTGCTGACGGTCTTCCTCTTATGTAACAGTAATATCTATCTCTGCTGACGGCGTTCCTCTTATGTAACAGTAATATCTATCTCTGCTGACGGTCTTCCTCTTATGTAACAGTAATATCTATCTCTGCTGACGGCGTTCCTCTTATGTAACAGTAATATCTATCTCTGCTGACGGTCTTCCTCTTATGTAACAGTAATATCTATCTCTGCTGACGGTCTTCCTCTTATGTAACAGTAATATCTATCTCTGCTGACGGTCTTCCTCTTATGTAACAGTAATATCTATCTCTGCTGACGGTCTTCCTCTTATGTAACAGTAATATCTATCTCTGCTGACGGTCTTCCTCTTATGTAACAGTAATATCTATCTCTGCTGACGGTCTTCCTCTTATGTAACAGTAATATCTATCTCTGCTGACGGTCTTCCTCTTATGTAACAGTAATATCTATCTCTGCTGACGGTCTTCCTCTTATGTAACAGTAATATCTATCTCTGCTGACGGTCTTCCTCTTATGTAACAGTAATATCTATCTCTGCTGACGGTCTTCCTCTTATGTAACAGTAATATCTATCTCTGCTGACGGTCTTCCTCTTATGTAACAGTAATATCTATCTCTGCTGACGGTCTTCCTCTTATGTAACAGTAATATCTATCTCTGCTGACGGTCTTCCTCTTATGTAACAGTAATATCTATCTCTGCTGACGGTCTTCCTCTTATGTAACAGTAATATCTATCTCTGCTGACGGTCTTCCTCTTATGTAACAGTAATATCTATCTCTGCTGACGGTCTTCCTCTTATGTAACAGTAATATCTATCTCTGCTGACGGCGTTCCTCTTATGTAACAGTAATATCTATCTCTGCTGACGGTCTTCCTCTTATGTAACAGTAATATCTATCTCTGCTGACGGTCTTCCTCTTATGTAACAGTAATATCTATCTCTGCTGACGGTCTTCCTCTGCTGACGGTCTTCCTCTTATGTAACAGTAATATCTATCTCTGCTGACGGCGTTCCTCTTATGTAACAGTAATATCTATCTCTGCTGACGGTCTTCCTCTTATGTAACAGTAATATCTATCTCTGCTGACGGCGTTCCTCTTATGTAACAGTAATATCTATCTCTGCTGACGGTCTTCCTCTTATGTAACAGTAATATCTATCTCTGCTGACGGTCTTCCTCTTATGTAACAGTAATATCTATCTCTGCTGACGGTCTTCCTCTTATGTAACAGTAATATCTATCTCTGCTGACGGTCTTCCTCTTATGTAACAGTAATATCTATCTCTGCTGACGGTCTTCCTCTTATGTAACAGTAATATCTATCTCTGCTGACGGTCTTCCTCTTATGTAACAGTAATATCTATCTCTGCTGACGGTCTTCCTCTTATGTAACAGTAATATCTATCTCTGCTGACGGTCTTCCTCTTATGTAACAGTAATATCTATCTCTGCTGACGGTCTTCCTCTTATGTAACAGTAATATCTATCTCTGCTGACGGTCTTCCTCTTATGTAACAGTAATATCTATCTCTGCTGACGGTCTTCCTCTTATGTAACAGTAATATCTATCTCTGCTGACGGTCTTCCTCTTATGTAACAGTAATATCTATCTCTGCTGACGGTCTTCCTCTTATGTAACAGTAATATCTATCTCTGCTGACGGTGTTCCTCTTATGTAACAGTAATATCTATCTCTGCTGACGGTCTTCCTCTTATGTAACAGTAATATCTATCTCTGCTGACGGTCTTCCTCTTATGTAACAGTAATATCTATCTCTGCTGACGGTCTTCCTCTTATGTAACAGTAATATCTATCTCTGCTGACGGTCTTCCTCTTATGTAACAGTAATATTATCTATCTCTGCTGACGGTCTTCCTCTTATGTAACAGTAATATCTATCTCTGCTGACGGTCTTCCTCTTATGTAACAGTAACATCTATCTCTGCTGACGGTCTTCCTCTTATGTAACAGTAATATCTATCTCTGCTGACGGTCTTCCTCTTATGTAACAGTAATATTATCTATCTCTGCTGACGGTCTTCCTCTTATGTAACAGTAATATTATCTATCTCTGCTGACGGTCTTCCTCTTATGTAACAGTAATATCTATCTCTGCTGACGGTCTTCCTCTTATGTAACAGTAATATCTATCTCTGCTGACGGTCTTCCTCTTATGTAACAGTAATATTATCTACCTCTGCTGACGGTCTTCCTCTTATGTAACAGTAATATCTACCTCTGCTGACGGTCTTCCTCTTATGTAACAGTAATATTATCTACCTCTGCTGACGGTCTTCCTCTTATGTAACAGTAATATCTATCTCTGCTGACGGTCTTCCTCTTATGTAACAGTAATATCTATCTCTGCTGACGGTCTTCCTCTGCTGACGGTCTTCCTCTTATGTAACAGTAATATCTATCTCTGCTGACGGTCTTCCTCTTATGTAACAGTAATATCTATCTCTGCTGACGGTCTTCCTCTTATGTAACAGTAATATCTATCTCTGCTGACGGTCTTCCTCTTATGTAACAGTAATATCTATCTCTGCTGACGGTCTTCCTCTTATGTAACAGTAATATCTATCTCTGCTGACGGTCTTCCTCTGCTGACGGTCTTCCTCTTATGTAACAGTAATATCTATCTCTGCTGACGGTCTTCCTCTTATGTAACAGTAATATCTATCTCTGCTGACGGTCTTCCTCTTATGTAACAGTAATATCTATCTCTGCTGACGGTCTTCCTCTTATGTAACAGTATTATCTACCTCTGCTGACGGTCTTCCTCTTATGTAACAGTAATATCTACCTCTGCTGACGGTCTTCCTCTTATGTAACAGTAATATCTATCTCTGCTGACGGTCTTCCTCTTATGTAACAGTAATATCTATCTCTGCTGACGGTCTTCCTCTTATGTAACAGTAATATCTATCTCTGCTGACGGTCTTCCTCTTATGTAACAGTAATATCTATCTCTGCTGACGGTCTTCCTCTTATGTAACAGTAATATCTATCTCTGCTGACGGTCTTCCTCTTATGTAACAGTAATATCTACCTTTGCTGACGGTCTTCCTCTTATGTAACAGTAATATCTACCTCTGCTGACGGTCTTCCTCTTATGTAACAGTAATATCTATCTCTGCTGACGGTCTTCCTCTTATGTAACAGTAATATCTATCTCTGCTGACGGTCTTCCTCTTATGTAACAGTAATATCTATCTCTGCTGACGGTCTTCCTCTTATGTAACAGTAATATCTATCTCTGCTGACGGTCTTCCTCTTATGTAACAGTAATATCTATCTCTGCTGACGGTCTTCCTCTTATGTAACAGTAATATCTATCTCTGCTGACGGTCTTCCTCTTATGTAACAGTAATATCTACCTCTGCTGACGGTCTTCCTCTTATGTAACAGTAATATCTATCTCTGCTGACGGTCTTCCTCTTATGTAACAGTAATATCTATCTCTGCTGACGGCGTTCCTCTTATGTAACAGTAATATTATCTATCTCTGCTGACGGTCTTCCTCTTATGTAACAGTAATATCTATCTCTGCTGATGGTCTTCCTCTTATGTAACAGTAATATCTATCTCTGCTGACGGTCTTCCTCTTATGTAACAGTAATATTATCTACCTCTGCTGACGGTCTTCCTCTTATGTAACAGTAATATTATCTACCTCTGCTGACGGTCTTCCTCTTATGTAACAGTAATATCTATCTCTGCTGACGGTCTTCCTCTTATGTAACAGTAATATCTATCTCTGCTGACGGTCTTCCTCTTATGTAACAGTAATATCTATCTCTGCTGACGGTCTTCCTCTTATGTAACAGTAATATCTATCTCTGCTGACGGTCTTCCTCTTATGTAACAGTAATATCTATCTCTGCTGACGGTCTTCCTCTTATGTAACAGTAATATTATCTACCTCTGCTGACGGTCTTCCTCTTATGTAACAGTAATATTATCTACCTCTGCTGACGGTCTTCCTCTTATGTAACAGTAATATCTATCTCTGCTGACGGTCTTCCTCTTATGTAACAGTAATATCTATCTCTGCTGACGGTCTTCCTCTTATGTAACAGGAAAATTATCTACCTCTGCTGACGGTCTTCCTCTTATGTAACAGTAATATCTATCTCTGCTGACGGCGTTCCTCTTATGTAACAGTAATATCTACCTCTGCTGACGGTCTTCCTCTTATGTAACAGTAATATCTATCTCTGCTGACGGTCTTCCTCTTATGTAACAGTAATATCTATCTCTGCTGACGGTCTTCCTCTTATGTAACAGTAATATCTATCTCTGCTGATGGTCTTCCTCTTATGTAACAGTAATATCTATCTCTGCTGACGGTCTTCCTCTTATGTAACAGTAATATCTATCTCTGCTGACGGTCTTCCTCTTATGTAACAGTAATATTATCTACCTCTGCTGACGGTCTTCCTCTTATGTAACAGTAATATTATCTACCTCTGCTGATGGTCTTCCTCTTATGTATCAGTAATATCTATCTCTGCTGACGGTCTTCCTCTTATGTAACAGTAATATCTATCTCTGCTGACGGTCTTCCTCTGCTGACGGTCTTCCTCTTATGTAACAGTAATATCTATCTCTGCTGACGGTCTTCCTCTTATGTAACAGTAATATCTATCTCTGCTGACGGCGTTCCTCTTATGTAACAGTAATATCTATCTCTGCTGACGGTCTTCCTCTTATGTAACAGTAATATTATCTACCTCTGCTGATGGCCTTCCTCTTGTAGAACAAGTCGAAGATATATCTGCTCCTCTGATGATGCAGTCTGAATATCGGCCACAGGGACTCCACCTTCCGCTTTCCCTCGTGAGGCTCCGTCTCGGCTGTAAGGAGACAAATCGCAACCTCGTCATCGATACAATACAGGAATTATCCAAGATTTCCCCCATTCTCCAAGATTTCCCCCATTCTCCAAGATTTCCCCCATTCTCCAAGATTTCCCCACCATTCTCCAAGATTTCCCCATTCTCCAAGATTCCCCCCATTCTCCAAGATTTCCCCACCATTCTCCAAGATTTCCCCACCATTCTCCAAGATTTCCCCACCATTCTCCAAGATTTCCCCACCATTCTCCAAGATTTCCCCACCATTCTCCAAGATTTCCCCACCATTCTCCAAGATTCCCCCATTCTCCAAGATTTCCCCACCATTCTCCAAGATTTCCCCACCATTCTCCAAGATTTCCCCATTCTCCAAGATTTCCCCATTCTCCAAGATTTCCCCATTCTCCAAGATTTCCCCATTCTCCAAGATTTCCCCATTCTCCAAGATTTCCCCATTCATACATCAACTTTATATTGTAGCTAGCTAAGTAGCTAATAGTTTGGCTGGTTGATTACCCTAGCTCAACTAACTACACTGAACAACAATATAAAAAAAACCGCAACATGTAAAGTGTTGGTCCCATGTTTCCATACAGTAAAAAAACGTATTTCTCTCTTAAATTTTTGAGAACAAATGTGTTTACATCCTTGTTAGTGAGCATTTCTACTTTTTCAAGATAATCCATCCAACTGACAGGTGCGGCATATCAAGAAGCAGATTAAACAACACAGGTGCACCTTGTGCTGGGGGACAATAAAAGGCCACTCTAAAAAATGTGCAGTTTTGTCACAACAACTCAATGCCACAGATGTCTCAAGTTGAGGGAGTGTGCAATTGGCATGCTGACTGCAGGAACGTCTACCAGAGCTGTTGCCAGAGAATTGAAATGTTCATTCCTCTACCATAAGCCACCTCCGTCATTTTAGAGAATTTGGCTGTATTTTTTTTTTTTTTTTTTTAAAGGTATCTGTGACCAACAGATGCATATCTGTATTCCCAGTCATGTGAAATCCATAGATTAGGACCTAATGAATGTATTGCAGTTTAAGGATTTCCTTCTATGAGCTCAGTAACATTTTGTTTTTACCTTGTTGCGTTTATATTATTGTTCAGTGTAGTTAACTTAGAAGCTACCTATCTAAAACATCAACCTTTTGGTTATGATTGTCGAGGTATCTGAACAATAACCCACAATACGACAAAGGAAACATACAGATAGCTGAAGGCGAGACAGAGGGGTTGTAGGTATCTGGCTGTACGGACAGCCTCGTTTGGTTACGGAGAAGTTAGTCAGTCACAATAAAAACAGGACTGATCCAAATCAGATTCATACAACAACTTGATAATATAGCTTAGTTGAGACTGGTTGAATATCCCCCCCAAAATATTAAATGTTAACATTTGTGTAGACATGATGTTAGCTGAGCCTCGTTTTGTTACAGTCGGAGTAGAGGATTTAGTTAGCTTAGGTGGCTAACATTATTAGCTAGCAAAAAATATGTTTTACCTTCTCTCATTTTTTGGTCTAATTCGTCCAAAGTCGGTTCAATCAACTCCCAGCCATCGGGAGGTGGTTTCCTGCTCCTCTTTACTTTCGGCATCGCGTTTAATCAAAACGGATTATTTAACCAAAATGAAAAACAATAAACCTTATTTCCCCCCCCTCGCGTAGTATATTTTTTTTTTGGTGTGTATTGATTTCGTAGGCCTGCTCACCGTCGCTTCTTATTGACGTCACGGCTCGATCCTCGATCGCACGATATGTACGTCACTCAATTCTATTTCATTCAATTGAGGGGCTTTTTGCTGCGTTCATAACAACTGGGAACTCGGCGAAAACTCCGACTACAGTGCGTTCACAACAACTGGGAACTCGGGGGGGGGGGGGGGGGGGGAAGTGTTCGGATGCTCTTGATTGACAACGTGTTTCCAGTTCCCGCCCAATATCCAGCCGCTTCACACGGCCATTGAAGAGGAAGTGGGACCAACATTCCAACAGGCCACCAATCAACAGCCTGATCAACTCTATGTGAAGGAGATGTGTCGCGCTGCATGAGACAAATGGGGGGGGGTCACACCAGATACTGACTGGTTCTCTGATCCACACCCCTAACTTTCTTTTTATAAAGGTATCTGTGACCGACAGATGCATATCTGTATTCCCAGTCGTGTGAAATCCATAGATTAGGGCCTAAGGCATTGATTTCAATTGACTTATTTCCATATATGAACTGTAACTTAGTAAAAATCTTTGAAATTGTTGCAAATTGGCATTTTTTGTTTTTGTTCAGTGTATTTAAATCATGATTCTATCTAAATATAATATCATCAACAGGTTAGACTTGTCCATTTGGTGATTTTTCTGAAAAAAAGGCTGTATCATAAATAACTACTCATTATTTATTTTATTTTATTTTATTTACATCAGTCACAGTCAAATATACCCACAATGCATCATGAATTTGATGCTCTGGAACACTGGCTCCCTGGCCTCTTCTTCCATCCCCTTCTCTCTTCTCCATCCTACACATCTGAAAACGGGATGTAAAAGTGGGGTATTTTGTTTTCTCCTGTCCAGTCGTTTCAGTGTAGAAGACAGAGGGGAGGGGGATTTCAGTGTAGAAGACAGAGGAGAGTTAGAGAGGAGGAGGATTTCAGTGTAGAAGACAGAGGATAGGGGGATTTCAGTGTAGAAGACAGAGAGGAGAGGAGGATTTCAGTGTAGAAGACAGAGAGGAGAGGAGGATTTCAGTGTAGAAGACAGAGGAGAGGAGGATTTCAGTGTAGAAGACAGAGGAGAGGAGGTTTTCAGTGTAGAAGACAGAGGAGAGGGGGATTTCAGTGTAGAAGACAGAGGAGAGGAGGATTTCAGTGTAGAAGACAGAGGAGAGGAGGATTTCAGTGTAGAAGACAGAGAGGAGAGGGGGATTTCAGTGTAGAAGACAGAGAGGAGAGGGGGATTTCAGTGTAGAAGACAGAGAGGAGAGGAGAATTTCAGTGTAGAAGACAGAGAGGAGAGGAGAATTTCAGTGTAGAAGACAGAGAGGAGAGGAGAATTTCAGTGTAGAAGACAGAGGAGAGGAGGATTTCAGTGTAGAAGACAGAGGAGAGGGGGATTTCAGTGTAGAAGACTGAGGAGAGGAGGATTTCAGTGTAGAAGACAGAGAGGAGAGGAGGATTTCAGTGTAGAAGACTGAGGAGAGGGGGATTTCAGTGTAGAAGACAGAGGAGAGGGGGATTTCAGTGTAGAAGACTGAGGAGAGGGGGATTTCAGTGTAGAAGACAGAGGAGAGGGGGATTTCAGTGTAGAAGACAGAGGAGAGTCAGAGACCAGGAGGATCCATGTCTGAGAGAGTAGGTAGTGATTTTACTTGACAAAGGACATTTAAACACTCAAACTGGACAGTTTTATCTCCATCTCTTCATTCAAAGACTCAATCATGGACACTCTTACTGACAGTTGTGGCTGCTTTGTGTGATGTATTGTTGTCTCTACCTTATTGCCCCTTTGTGCTGTTGTCTGAGCCCAATAATGTTTGTACCATGTGCTGTTGCTACCATGTTGTGTTGCTACCATGTTGTGTTGCTACCATGTTGTGTTGCTACCATGCTGTGTTGCTACCATGCTGTGTTGCTACCATGCTGTGTTGTCATGTGTTGCTGCTGTAACAGTATAGCTTCCGTCCCTCTCCTCGCCCCCAACCTGGGCTTGAACCAGGGACCCATCGCGCCACAAAAATCCCCGGCCCTTGCAGAGCAAAGGGGAAACCCTACTTCAAGTCTCAGAGCGAGTGACATCACCCGATTAAAAACGCTATTAGAGCGCACCACCGCTAACTAACTAGCCATTTTCACATCGGTTACACTGCCTTGCTATGTTGTTGTCTTAGGTCTCTCTTTATGTAGTGTTGTGTTGTCTCTCTTGTCGTGATGTGTGTTTTGTCCTATTTTAAAACATTTTATTAAATGTTTAATCCCAGGCCCCGTCCCCGCAGGAGGCCTTTGGTAGGCCGTCATTGTAAATAAGAATGTTTTCTTCACTGACTTGCCTCGTTAAACTAAACACTCAGCATGTTCTCTGATGAAACACTCACTAAACTAAACACTCACTAAACTAAAACACTCACTAAACTAAAACACTCACTAAACTAAAACACTCACTAAACTAAACACTCACTAAACTAAACACTCACTAAACTAAACACTCAGCATGTTCTCTGATGAAACACTCACTAAACTAAACACTCACTAAACTAAACACTCAGCATGTTCTCTGATGAAACACTCACTAAATTACACTCAGAAAGAGTAGAAATTTTCCTACATTTTTTATTAAGTAAAAAAAGATCCCTTCCTGGGTGAAACGGGCTCACCCCCCCAGGGTACAAATCATGCTCACCCTGGAACTAGGGAGATACTGAAGTATGTTGAGCTTTCCTTCTCTTCTGAGTGATGGGGGGCGGCAGGTAGCCTAGTGGTTAGAGGGGGGAGGCAGGTAGCCTAGTGGTTAGAGCGCTGGACTAGTAATCAGAAGGTTGCAAGATCAAATGCCTGAGCCGACAAGGTAAAAATATGTCGTTTTGCCCCTGAACAAGGCAGTTAACCCACTGTTCCCCGGTAGACCGTCATTGAAAATAAGAATTTGTTCTTAACTGACTTGCCTAGTTAATTAAAATGAAGGACTGGCTGGCTTGTGGGTAAAATAACATTAATAAAAAGCTTTTATTTGTAATTGATATTGATATTTTTACGTGGAGCCAGCGGTGAGATATGGGTCGAAAAACTTACCTCAATCCAGGGATGGGATATGCCACCTTTATCCACACTGCTCCAATCGACAAGATTGAAATAGTGCTATAGTAACCATTTGAAGTATGGTGGCTATATGCGTTACCTTTTCCAGCCCATATCTCACGCTAGCTCAATGGGGGATCATAATGTAACCATGATTGCATTCTGACCCCAGTGCAGCTCTGTGTAAACAAGCGTAATGGTAGGGTCGGCATCTTCTGGCAAGTTCACATCCAAACTCTCTCATAGATCGATTACTCAGGCTTTTAACCTCCCCCCCCCCCCCCCCCCCCCCCCCCCACACAGGTCAAAGGTTGGAGTTCAACCCGCCCGTCTTCTGGAGGGCAGGAGAAACAAGATGGCAGATCAACAAGACAAAACGGACTTGTCTTAGTTAACCAACTTTCCCCACTGTTGATTTTTCTACACATTTCAAATATACAATTAGCTAGCCAAAGCAATCTAGAGCAAACGCCTCTTATGGTTGATATATCAGCTACTTTAGCGAGATTTCACAGGTTAGCTGATTGCGAACTGCCGTTAGACTGCTAGCTAAGCTAAGCTAAGCTAGCTTGTTTCTGTCTGGTCGGAAGCGGGGGTGAGACTGCTAGCTAAGCTAGGCTAGGCTAGCTTGTTTCTGTCTGGTCGGAAGCGGGGGTGAGACTGCTAGCTAAGCTAGGCAAGCTTGTTTCTGTCTGGTCGGAAGCGGGGGTGAGACTGCTAGCTAAGCTAGGCTAGGCAAGCTTGTTTCTGTCTGGTCGGAAGCGGGGGTGAGACTGCTAGCTAAGCTAGGCTAGGCTAGCTTGTTTCTGTCTGGTCGGAAGCGGGGGTGAGACTGCCATCATGCAGGACCTGATAGCCACCGTGGACCACATCAAGTTTGATCTAGAGATAGCTGTGGAGCAGCAGCTGGGGGCTCAGCCTCTCCCTTTCCCCGGGATGGACAGTAAGTAGTCGCTACTTACTAAGTTAGCCTGTTAGCTAACGTTAGCTAGGTACTGTTGTAGTTTTAGCATGGTAGCTAACGTTAGCTCGGTACTGTTGTAGTTTTAGCATGGTAGCTAACGTTAGCTAGGTACTGTTGTAGTTTTAGCATGGTAGCTAACGTTAGCTCGGTACTGTTGTAGTTTTAGCATGGTAGCTAACGTTAGCTCGGTACTGTTGTAGTTTTAGCATGGTAGCTAAGCTAACTTGGCTAGTTTAGCTAACTTATGAACTGATTTTATAATTAGGTGTGGTTTTTTTTTTTTATTGTTGCAGAGTTTGAGGCTGCAGTGTGTTAGGTTCATGTATTGTTTTGTATTGTAACTTCCTGTGTCTGTCTGTCTGTAGAGTCCGGGGCTGCTGTGTGTGAGTTCTTCATGAGAGCGGCCTGTCTCAAAGGTGAGAGTGTTACCTGTGATGAGTTCTCTGTATGTGACTGATACAGACTCCTCTACAAGTGTGTGTGTGTATCTGCTGGGGGATGTGTGTATAAACTGATCTGTGTGTGTGTGTGTATAGGAACTGACCCAGTGTGTGTGTGTGTTGATATGAACTGTGTGTGTATAAAGTGATCAGTGTGTGTGTGTTGCTGCAGGTGGATGTGTATAAAGTGATCAGTGTGTGTGTGTGTGTGTGTGTGTGTTGCTGCAGGTGGGATGTGTATAAAGTGATCAGTGTGTGTGTGTTGCTGCAGGTGGATGTGTATAAAGTGATCAGTGTGTGTGTGTGTGCGTTGCTGCAGGTGGTGTGTGTATAAAGTGATCAGTGTGTGTTGCTGCAGGTGGTATGTGTATAAAGTGATCAGTGTGTGTGTGTGTGTGTTGCTGCAGGTGGTATGTGTATAAAGTGATCAGTGTGTGTTGCTGCAGGTGGGATGTGTATAAAGTGATCAGTGTGTGTGTGTGTGTGTTGCTGCAGGTGGTGTGTGTATAAAGTGATCAGTGTGTGTGTGTTGCTGCAGGTGGATGTGTATAAAGTGATCAGTGTGTGTGTGTGTGTGTTGCTGCAGGTGGTATGTGTATAAAGTGATCAGTGTGTGTGTGTTGCTGCAGGTGGATGTGTATAAAGTGATCAGTGTGTGTGTGTGTGTGTGTGTGTTGCTGCAGGTGGGATGTGTATAAAGTGATCAGTGTGTGTGTGTTGCTGCAGGTGGATGTGTATAAAGTGATCAGTGTGTGTGTGTGTGCGTTGCTGCAGGTGGTGTGTGTATAAAGTGATCAGTGTGTGTTGCTGCAGGTGGTATGTGTATAAAGTGATCAGTGTGTGTGTGTGTGTGTGTGTGTGTGTGTTGCTGCAGGTGGGATGTGTATAAAGTGATCAGTGTGTGTGTGTGTGTGTTGCTGCAGGTGGTGTGTGTATAAAGTGATCAGTGTGTGTGTGTTGCTGCAGGTGGATGTGTATAAAGTGATCAGTGTGTGTGTGTGTGTGTTGCTGCAGGTGATATGTGTATAAAGTGATCAGTGTGTGTGTGTTGCTGCAGGTGGATGTGTATAAAGTGATCAGTGTGTGTGTGTGTGTGTGTGTGTGTGTTGCTGCAGGTGGGATGTGTATAAAGTGATCAGTGTGTGTGTGTTGCTGCAGGTGGATGTGTATAAAGTGATCAGTGTGTGTGTGTGTGCGTTGCTGCAGGTGGTGTGTGTATAAAGTGATCAGTGTGTGTTGCTGCAGGTGGTATGTGTATAAAGTGATCAGTGTGTGTGTGTGTGTGTTGCTGCAGGTGGTATGTGTATAAAGTGATCAGTGTGTGTTGCTGCAGGTGGGATGTGTATAAAGTGATCAGTGTGTGTGTGTGTGTGTTGCTGCAGGTGGTGTGTGTATAAAGTGATCAGTGTGTGTGTGTTGCTGCAGGTGGATGTGTATAAAGTGATCAGTGTGTGTGTGTGTGTGTTGCTGCAGGTGATATGTGTATAAAGTGATCAGTGTGTGTGTGTTGCTGCAGGTGGATGTGTATAAAGTGATCAGTGTGTGTGTGTGTGTGTGTGTGTTGCTGCAGGTGGGATGTGTATAAAGTGATCAGTGTGTGTGTGTTGCTGCAGGTGGATGTGTATAAAGTGATCAGTGTGTGTGTGTGTGCGTTGCTGCAGGTGGTGTGTGTATAAAGTGATCAGTGTGTGTTGCTGCAGGTGGTATGTGTATAAAGTGATCAGTGTGTGTGTGTGTGTGTTGCTGCAGGTGGTATGTGTATAAAGTGATCAGTGTGTGTTGCTGCAGGTGGGATGTGTATAAAGTGATCAGTGTGTGTGTTGCTGCAGGTGGTATGTGTATAAAGTGATCAGTGTGTGTGTGTGTTGCTGCAGGTGGTATGTGTATAAAGTGATCAGTGTGTGTTGCTGCAGGTGGGATGTGTATAAAGTGATCAGTGTGTGTGTGTGTGTTGCTGCAGGTGGTATGTGTATAAAGTGATCAGTGTGTGTTGCTGCAGGTGGGATGTGTATAAAGTGATCAGTGTGTGTGTGTGTGTGTTGCTGCAGGTGGTGTGTGTATAAAGTGATCAGTGTGTGTGTGTGTTGCTGCAGGTGGTATGTGTATAAAGTGATCAGTGTGTGTGTGTGTTGCTGCAGGTGGTATGTGTATAAAGTGATCAGTGTGTGTGTGTGTGTGTGTGTGTGTGTTGCTGCAGGTGGTATGTGTATAAAGTGATCAGTGTGTGTTGCTGCAGGTGGGATGTGTATAAAGTGATCAGTGTGTGTGTGTGTGTGTTGCTGCAGGTGGTATGTGTATAAAGTGATCATTGTGTGTGTGTTGCTGCAGGTGGATGTGTATAAAGTGATCAGTGTGTGTGTTGCTGCAGGTGGTATGTGTATAAAGTGATCAGTGTGTGTGTGTGTGTTGCTGCAGGTGGTATGTGTATAAAGTGATCAGTGTGTGTTGCTGCAGGTGGGATGTGTATAAAGTGATCAGTGTGTGTGTGTTGCTGCAGGTGGGATGTGTATAAAGTGATCAGTGTGTGTGTGTTGCTGCAGGTGGGATGTGTATAAAGTGATCAGTGTGTGTGTTGCTGCAGGTGGTATGTGTATAAAGTGATCAGTGTGTGTGTGTGTGTTGCTGCATGTGGTAATGTGTATAAAGTGATCAGTGTGTGTGTGTGTGTGTGTGTTGCTGCAGGTGGTATGTGTATAAAGTGATCAGTGTGTGTGTGTGTGTGTGTGTTGCTGCAGGTGGGATGTGTATAAAGTGATCAGTGTGTGTGTGTGTTGCTGCAGGTGGTGTGTGTATAAAGTGATCAGTGTGTGTGGTGTGTTGCTGCAGGTGGATGCGTATAAAGTGATCAGTGTGTGTGTGTGTGTGTTGCTGCAGGTGGTGTGTGTATAAAGTGATCAGTGTGTGTGTGTGTGTGTGTTGCTGCAGGTGGTATGTGTATAAAGTGATCAGTGTGTGTGTGTGGGTGTCGCTGCAGGTGGAATGTGTATAAAGTGATCAAGTGTGTGTGTGTTGCTGCAGGTGGGATGTATATAAAGTGATCAGTGTGTGTGTGTGTGTGTTGCTGCAGGTGGGATGTGTTATAAAGTGATCAGTGTGTGTGTGTGTGTGTTGCTGCAGGTGGGATGTATATAAAGTGATCAGTGTGTGTGTGTTGCTGCAGGTGGGATGTGTATAAAGGTGATCAGTGTGTGTGTGTGGGTGTTGCTGCAGGTGGAAATGTGTATAAAGTGATCAGTGTGTGTGTGTTGCTGCAGGTGGGATGTGTATAAAGTGATCAGTGTGTGTGTTGCTGCAGGTGGAATGTGTATAAAGTGATCTGTGTGTGTGTGTGTGTGTGTGTGTGTGTGCGTGTGTGTTGCTGCAGGTGGGATGTGTATAAAGTGATCTGTGTGTGTGTGTGTGTGTGTGTGTGTGTGTGTGTGGTGCGTGTGTGTTGCTGCAGGTGGGATGTGTTCCTTTCCGTCACATCAGTGGGGAGAAGACAGTGGTGTGTAAACACTGGCTCAGAGGACTCTGTAAGAAGGGAGATCAGTGTGAGTTTCTACACGAGTACGACATGACCAAGATGCCCGAGTGTTACTTCTACTCCAAGTTCGGTATGTGGCTGGGCTTTATTTAACCTTTATTTAACCTTTATTTAACCCTTTATTTAACCTTTATTTAACCCTTTTATTTAACCTTTATTTAACCTTTATTGAACCTTTATTTAACCCTTTATTTAAACCCTTTATTTAACCCTTTATTTAACCCTTTATTTAACCCTTTATTTAACCCTTTATTTAACTTTTATTTAACCTTTTATTTAACCTTTATTTAACCCTTATTTAACCTTTATTTAACCCTTATTTAAACCTTTATTTAACCTTTATTGAACCTTTATTTAACCCTTTATTTAACCCTTTATTTAACCCTTTATTTAACCCTTTATTTAACCCTTTATTTAACCCTTTATTTAACCCTTTATTTAACCCTTTATTTAACTTTTATTTAACCTTTTATTTAACCTTTATTTAACCCTTATTTAACCTTTATTTAACCCTTATTTAACCTTTATTTAACCCCTTTATTTAACCCTTTATTTAACCCTTTATTTAACCCTTTATTTAACCTTTATTTAACCCTTTATTTAACTTTTATTTAACCTTTTATTTAACCCTTTATTTAACTTTTATTTAACCTTTTATTTAACCCTTTATTTAACCCTTTATTTAACTTTTATTTAACCCTTTATTTAACCCTTTATTTAACCCTTTATTTAACCCTTTATTTAACCTTTTATTTAACCCTTTATTTAACCCTTTATTTAACCTTTTATTTAACCTTTTATTTAACCTTTTATTTAACCTTTTATTTAACCTTTATTTAACCTGGTAAGTCAGTTAAGAACAATTTCTTATTTTACAATGACGGCCTCCTGCGGTGGCTGGGATTTAAAAAAAGATTATAGGACAAAACACACATCTCAACGAGAGACGACAACACAGCATGGCAGCAACACAACACTACATAAAGAGAGACCTGAGACAACAACACAGCATGGCAGCAACACATGACAACACAGCATGGTAGCAACACATGACAACACAGCATGGTAGCAACACATGACAACACAGCATGGCAACAACACATGACAACACAGCATGGCAACAACACATGACAACACAGCATGGCAGCAACACATGACAACACAGCATGGTAGCAACACATGACAACACAGCATGGTAGCAACACATGACAACACAGCATGGCAGCAACACAACATGACAACACAGCATGGCAGCAACACATGACAACACAGCATGGTAGCAACACATGACAACACAGCATGGCAGCAACACATGACAACACAGCATGGCAGCAACACATGACAACACAGCATGGCAGCAACACATGACAACACAGCATGGCAGAAACACATGACAACACAACAACAACATGGCAGCAACACAACATGGCAGCAACATGGCAGCAACACAACATGGCAGCAACACAACATGGCAGCAACACAACATGGTAGCAAAATGGCAGCAACACAACATGGTAGCAACACAACATGGCAGAAACACAACATGGCAGCAACACAACATGGCAGCAACATGGCAGCAACATGGCAGCAACACAACATGGCAGCAACATGGCAGCAACACAACATGGCAGCAACATGGCAGCAACACAACATGGTAGCAAAAAAAAAATGTAAAAATGTAGCAACACAACATGGTAGAAACACAACATGGTAGAAACACAACATGGTAGAAACACAACATGGCAGCAACACAACATGGCAGCAACACAACATGGCAGCAACATGGCAGCAACACAACATGGCAGCAACATGGCAGCAACAAAACATGGCAGAAACATGGCAGCAACATGACAACAACATGGCAGCAACATGACATGGCAGCAACACAACATGGCAGCAACACAACATGGCAGCAACACAACATGGCAGCAACACAACATGACAACAACATGGTAGAAACACAACATGACAACACAACATGGCAGCAACACAACATGGCAACAACACAACATGGCAACAACACATGGCAGCAACACAACATGGCAGCAACACAACATGGCAGCAACACAACATGGCAGCAACACAACATGACAACAACATGGTAGCAAGACAACATGGTAGCAACAGCACAGGGTACAAACATTATTGGGCTCAGACAACAGCACAAAGGGCAAGAAGGTAGAGACAACAATACATCACACAAAGCAGCCACAACTGTCAGTAAGAGTGTCCATGATTGAGTCTTTGAATGAAGAGATGGAGATAAAACTGTCCAGTTTGAGTGTTTGTTGCAGCTCGTTCCAGCCCCATCTGTATTGGCTAACTGTCTACTGCAGTTCTCCCATCTGTATCGGCTAACTGTCTACTGCAGTTCCCCCCATCTGTATCGGCTAACTGTCTACTGCAGTTCCCCCCATCTGTATCGGCTAACTGTCTACTGCAGTTCCCCCCATCTGTATGGGCTAACTGTCTACTGCGGTGCCCCCATCTGTATGGGCTAACTGTCTACCGCGGTGCCCCCATCTGTATGGGCTAACTGTCTACCGCGGTGCCCCCATCTGTATGGGCTAACTGTCTACCGCGGTGCCCCCATCTGTATGGGCTAACTGTCTACCGCGGTGCCCCCATCTGTATGGGCTAACTGTCTACCGCGGTGCCCCCATCTGTATGGGCTAACTGTCTACCGCGGTGCCCCCATCTGTATCGGCTAACTGTGTACCGCGGTGCCCCCATCTGTATGGGCTAACTGTGTGTGTCTCTGTGTGTCTAGGAGAGTGCAGTAACAAGGAGTGTCCGTTCCTCCACATCGACCCAGAGTCTAAGATCAAAGACTGCCCCTGGTATGACAGAGGCTTCTGCAAACATGGTACGTCCTCTCACTCTCTCTCTCACACGCTCTCTCTCACACGCTCTCTCTCACACTCTCGCTCTCTCTGACTCACTCACTCTCTCTGACTCACTCACTCTCTCTGACTCACTCACTCTGACTCTCTCACACTCACTCACTCACTCACTGACTCACTCTGACTCACTCACTCTCTCACACTCACTCACTCACTCACTCAGACTCACTCACTCACTCTGACTCACTCACTCTGACTCACTCTCTCACTCACTCTGACTCACTCTCTCTGTCTCTCACTCGCTCTCTCACTCTCATGCTCTCTCCCACACTCACTCTCTCTCTCCCTCTCTCTCTCTCACTCTCTCACTCACTGCTCCAGCACTAAGAGACTAAACAGACCGTGGTGCCGACCACTGGTTCACAGCAGCAGGTGTCTCTTCTTCCTCAAAACATCAACTGTCATTTCCTGTTCACTTCCTGATAGGTTGAGTCGCCACCGTTCACTTCCTGACGTGTTGAGTCGCCACCGTTCACTTCCTGACGTGTTGAGTCGCCACCGTTCACTTTCTGACGTGTTGAGTCGCCACCGTTCACTTTCTGACGTGTTGAGTCGCCACCGTTCACTTCCTGACGTGTTGAGTCGCCACCGTTCACTTCCTGACGGGTTGAGTCGCCACCGTTCACTTCCTGACGGGTTGAGTCGCCACCGTTCACTTCCTGACGGGTTGAGTCGCCACGGTGCACTTCCTGACGGGTTGAGTCGCCCCCGTTCACTTCCTGACGGGTTGAGTCGCCACGGTGCACTTCCTGACGGGTTGAGTCGCCACGGTGCACTTCCTGACGGGTTGAGTCGCCACGGTGCACTTCCTGACGGGTTGAGTCGCCACGGTGCACTTCCTGACGGGTTGAGTCGCCACGGTGCACTTCCTGACGGGTTGAGTCGCCACGGTGCACTTCCTGACGGGTTGAGTCGCCACGGTGCACTTCCTGACGGGTTGAGTCGCCACGGTGCACTTCCTGACGGGTTGAGTCGCCACGGTGCACTTCCTGACGGGTTGAGTCGCCACCGTTCATCAACACCCAGCAGGTGGTCTACTGGCTGATATTCCTGTTGTTCTGTCTTGTCCTTAACATTCTCCCTCTCTCCCTCCCTCCCACTCCTCTCTCCTCTCCCTCCTCTCTCCTTCCTCCCTCTCATCTCCCTCCCTCTCCTCTCCTCTCCCTCCCTCCTCTCCCTTCCTCCTTTCTCTCTCTCCCTCCCTCCTTCCTCTCTCCCTCCCTCCTTCCTCTCTCTCTCCCTCCTTCCTCTCCCTCTCCCTCCTTCCTCTCCCTCTCCCTCCTTCCTCTCTCTCTCCCTCCTTCCTCTCCCTCTCCCTCCTTCCTCTCTCTATCCCTCCTTCCTCTCTCTATCCCTCCTTCCTCTCTCTCTCTCTCCCTCCCTCCCTCTCTCCCCCTCCTCCTCTCCCTCCCTCCCCCCTCCCTCCCTCCTCCTCAGGTCCAGACTGCAGACACCGCCACACCAGAAGAGTGATCTGTATGAACTACTTGGTCGGGTTCTGTCCAGAGGGCCGGTCCTGTAAATTCATGCAGTGAGTTTATTCTCTTATTCAATCTCTTTTAATATTCACCTTTTTATAGCCTCTACTGCAAAGGTATTCAACTGTTACCCTGCGGGGTCTGGTGGAATACTGCAGAGGTATTCAACTGTTACCCTGCGGGGTCTGGTGGAATACTGCAGAGGTATTCAACTGTTACCCTGCGGGGTCTGGAATACTGCAGAGGTATTCAACTGTTACCCTGTCGGGGTCTGGAATACTGCAGAGGTATTCAACTGCTACCCTGCGGGGTCTGGAATACTGCAGAGGTATTCAACTGTTACCCTGCGGGGTCTGGAGTACTGCAGAGGTATTCAACTGTTACCCTGCGGGGTCTGGAATACTGCAGAGGTATTCAACTGTTATCCTGTGGGGTCTGGTGGAATACTGCAGAGGTATTCAACTGTTACCCTGTCGGGGTCTGGAATACTGCAGAGGTATTCAACTGTTATCCTGTCGGGGTCTGGAATACTGCAGAGGTATTCAACTGTTATCCTGTCGGGGTCTGGAATACTGCAGAGGTATTCAACTGTTATCCTGTCGGGGTCTGGAATACTGCAGAGGTATTCAACTGTTATCCTGTCGGGGTCTGGAATACTGCAGAGGTATTCAACTGTTACCCTGCGGGGTCTGGTGGAATACTGCAGAGGTATTCAACTGTTACCCTGCGGGGTCTGGAATACTGCAGAGGTATTCGACTGTTACCCTGCGGGGTCTGGAATACTGCAGAGGTATTCAACTGTTACCCTGTCGGGGTCTGGAATACTGCAGAGGTATTCAACTGTTACCCTGTCGGGGTCTGGAATACTGCAGAGGTATTCAACTGTTACCCTGCGGGGTCTGGAATACTGCAGAGGTATTCAACTGTTACCCTGTCGGGGTCTGGAATACTGCAGAGGTATTCAACTGTTACCCTGTCGTGGTCTGGAATTCTGCAGAGGTATTCAACTGTTACCCTGCGGGGTCTGGAATACTGCAGAGGTATTCAACTGTTACCCTGTGGGGTCTGGAATACTGCAGAGGTATTCGACTGTTACCCTGCGGGGTCTGGAATACTGCAGAGGTATTCAACTGTTACCCTGTCGGGGTCTGGAATACTGCAGAGGTATTGAACTGTTACCCTGCGGGGTCTGGAATACTGCAGAGGTATTCAACTGTTACCCTGCGGGGTCTGGAATACTGCAGAGGTATTCGACTGCTACCCTGTCGGGGTCTGGAATACTGCAGAGGTATTCAACTGTTACCCTGCGGGGTCTGGAATACTGCAGAGGTATTCAACTGTTACCCTGCGGGGTCTGGAATACTGCAGAGGTATGCGACTGTTACCCTGCGGGGTCTGGAATACTGCAGAGGTATTCAAACTGTTACCCTGCGGGGTCTGGTGGAATACTGCAGAGGTATTCAACTGTTACCCTGTCGGGGTCTGGAATACTGCAGAGGTATTCGACTGTTACCCTGCGGGGTCTGGAATACTGCAGAGGTATTCAACTGTTACCCTGTCGGGGTCTGGAATACTGCAGAGGTATTCAACTGTTACCCTGCGGGGTCTGGAATACTGCAGAGGTATTCGACTGTTACCCTGCGGGGTCTGGAATACTGCAGAGGTATTCAACTGTTACCCTGTCGGGGTCTGGAATACTGCAGAGGTATTCAACTGTTACCCTGCGTGGTCTGGTGGAATACTGCAGAGGTATTCGACTGCTACCCTGTCGGGGTCTGGAATACTGCAGAGGTATTCAACTGTTATCCTGCGGGGTCTGGAATACTGCAGAGGTATTCAACTGTTACCCTGTGGGGTCTGGAATACTGCAGAGGTATTCCACCGTTACCCTGTGGGGTCTGGTGGAATACTGCAGAGGTATTCAACTGTTACCCTGCGGGGTCTGGAATACTGCAGAGGTATTCAACTGTTACCCTGCGTGGTCTGGAATACTGCAGAGGTATTCAACTGTTACCCTGCGTGGTCTGGTGGAATACTGCAGAGGTATTCAACTGTTACCCTGCGGGGTCTGGAATACTGCAGAGGTATTCAACTGTTACCCTGCGGGGTCTGGTGGAATACTGCAGAGGTATTCGACTGTTACCCTGTCGGGGTCTGGAATACTGCAGAGGTATTCGACTGTTACCCTGCGGGATCTGGAATACTGCAGAGGTATTCAACTGTTACCCTGCGGGGTCTGGAATACTGCAGAGGTATTCGACTGTTACCCTGCGTGGTCTGGAATACTGCAGAGGTATTCAACTGTTACCCTGCGTGGTCTGGTGGAATATTGCAGAGGTATTCAACTGTTACCCTGTGGGGTCTGGAATACTGCAGAGGTATTCAACTGTTACCCTGCGGGGTCTGGTGGAATACTGCAGAGGTATTCAACTGTTACCCTGCGGGGTCTGGTGGAATACTGCAGAGGTATTCAACTGTTACCCTGCGGGGTCTGGTGGAATACTGCAGAGGTATTCAACTGTTAACCTGCGGGGTCTGGAATACTGCAGAGGTATTCGACTGTTACCCTGCGGGGTCTGGAATACTGCAGAGGTATTCGACTGTTACCCTGCGGGGTCTGGAATACTGCAGAGGTATTCGACTGTTACCCTGCGGGGTCTGGAATACTGCAGAGGTATTCAACTGTTACCCTGCGTGGTCTGGTGGAATACTGCAGAGGTATTCAACTGTTACCCTGCGCGGTCTGGTGGAATACTGCAGAGGTATTCAACTGTTACCCTGCGGGGTCTGGAATACTGCAGAGGTATTCAACTGTTACCCTGCGGGGTCTGGTGGAATACTGCAGAGGTATTCAACTGTTACCCTGCGGGGTCTGGTGGAATACTGCAGAGGTATTCAACTGTTACCCTGCGGGGTCTGGAATACTGCAGAGGTATTCAACTGTTACCCTGCGGGGTCTGGTGGAATACTGCAGAGGTATTCGACTGTTACCCTGGTCATATTTATATCATCTATGACCCAGGAGGTAAACTACACCTCCCATAATCCTCTATGACCCAGGAGGAGGTAAGACTACACTAACCATAATCCTCTATGACCCATGAGGTAAAACTACACTAACCATAATCCTCTCTGACCCAGGAGGAGGTAAAACTACACTAACCATAATCCTCTCTGACCCAGGAGGAGGTAAAACTACACTAACCATAATCCTCTATGACCCAGGAGGTAAAACTACACTACCCATAATCCTCTCTGACCCAGGAGGAGGTAAAACTACACTACCCATAATCCTCTCTGACCCAGAGCCCTGTGAAAATAGTAGCGTTTAGGCCGTGAGATGAAATGAGTCCAGAATAATGGGTGTGTCTTTCTGCAGCCCGCGGTTTGAACTGCCAATGGGAGCCACCGAACAGCCTCCTCTACCAGCACAGATACTGGGACACCAGAAGGTAGGACACCCCCTCTCTCTCACTACCAGCACAGATACTGGGACACCAGAAGGTAGGACACCCCCTCTCTCTCTCACTACCAGCACAGATACTGGGACACCAGAAGGTAGGACACCCCCCCCTCTCTCTCACTACCAGCACAGATACTGGGACACCAGAAGGTAGGACACCCCCTCTCTCTCTCACTACCAGCACAGATACTGGGACACCAGAAGGTAGGACACCCCCTCTCTCTCTCACTACCAGCACAGATACTGGGACACCAGAAGGTAGGACACCCCCTCTCTCTCTCACTACCAGCACAGATACTGGGACACCAGAAGGTAGGACACCCCCCCCTCTCTCTCACTACCAGCACAGATACTGGGACACCAGAAGGTAGGACACCCCCCCCTCTCTCTCACTACCAGCACAGATACTGGGACACCAGAAGGTAGGACACCCCCTCTCTCTCTCACTACCAGCACAGATACTGGGACACCAGAAGGTAGGACACCCCCTCTCTCTCTCACTACCAGCACAGATACTGGGACACCAGAAGGTAGGACACCCCCCCTCTCTCTCACTACCAGCACAGATACTGGGTCACCAGAAGGTAGGACACCCCCTCTCTCACTACCAGCACAGATACTGGGACACCAGAAGGTAGGACACCCCCTCTCTCACTACCAGCACAGATACTGGGACACCAGAAGGTAGGACACCCCTTCTCTCACTACCAGCACAGATACTGGGACACCAGAAGGTAGGACAACCCCCTCTCTCACTACCAGCACAGATACTGGGACACCAGAAGGTAGGACAACCCCTCTCTCACTACCAGCACAGATACTGGGACACCAGAAGGTAGGACACCCCCTCTCTCACTACCAGCACAGATACTGGGACACCAGAAGGTAGGACACCCCCTCTCTCTCACTACCAGCACAGATACTGGGTCACCAGAAGGTAGGACACCCCCTCTCTCTCTCACTACCAGCACAGATACTGGGACACCAGAAGGTAGGACACCCCCCCTCTCTCTCACTACCAGCACAGATACTGGGACACCAGAAGGTAGGACACCCCCCCTCTCTCTCACTACCAGCACAGATACTGGGTCACCAGAAGGTAGGACACCCCCTCTCTCTCTCACTACCAGCACAGATACTGGGTCACCAGAAGGTAGGACACCCCCTCTCTCTCTCACACCAGCACAGATACTGGGACACCAGAAGGTAGGACACCCCCTCTCTCTCTCACTACCAGCACAGATACTGGGTCACCAGAAGGTAGGACACCCCCTCTCTCTCACTACCAGCACAGATACTGGGTCACCAGAAGGTAGGACACCCCCTCTCTCTCACTACCAGCACAGATACTGGGACACCAGAAGGTAGGACACCCCCCCTCTCTCTCACTACCAGCACAGATACTGGGTCACCAGAAGGTAGGACACCCTCTCTCTCTCACTACCAGCACAGATACTGGGTCACCAGAAGGTAGGACACCCCCTCTCTCTCACTACCAGCACAGATACTGGGACACCAGAAGGTAGGACACCCCCTCTCTCTCTCACTACCAGCACAGATACTGGGTCACCAGAAGGTAGGACACCCCCTCTCTCTCTCACTACCAGCACAGATACTGGGTCACCAGAAGGTAGGACACCCCCTCTCTCTCTCACTACCAGCACAGATACTGGGTCACCAGAAGGTAGGACACCCCCTCTCTCTCACTACCAGCACAGATACTGGGTCACCAGAAGGTAGGACACCCCCTCTCTCACTACCAGCACAGATACTGGGTCACCAGAAGGTAGGACACCCCCTCTCTCTCACTACCAGCACAGATACTGGGACACCAGAAGGTAGGACACCCCCTCTCTCTCACTACCAGCACAGATACTGGGACACCAGAAGGTAGGACACCCCCTCTCTCTCTCACTACCAGCACAGATACTGGGACACCAGAAGGTAGGACACCCCCTCTCTCTCTCACTACCAGCACAGATACTGGGTCACCAGAAGGTAGGACACCCCCTCTCTCTCACTACCAGCACAGATACTGGGACACCAGAAGGTAGGACACCCCCTCTCTCTCTCACTACCAGCACAGATACTGGGACACCAGAAGGTAGGACACCCCCTCTCTCTCTCACTACCAGCACAGATACTGGGACACCAGAAGGTAGGACACCCCCTCTCTCTCTCACTACCAGCACAGATACTGGGTCACCAGAAGGTAGGACACCCCCCCTCTCTCTCACTACCAGCACAGATACTGGGCACCAGAAGGTAGGACACCCCCCTCTCTCTCACTACCACCAGAAGGTAGGACACCCCCTCTCTCTCACTACCAGCACAGATACTGGGACACCAGAAGGTAGGACACCCCCTCTCTCTCACTACCAGCACAGATACTGGGTCACCAGAAGGTAGGACACCCCTCTCTCTCTCACTACCAGCACAGATACTGGGACACCAGAAGGTAGGACACCCCCTCTCTCTCTCACTACCAGCACAGATACTGGGACACCAGAAGGTAGGACACCCCCTCTCTCTCACTACCAGCACAGATACTGGGACACCAGAAGGTAGGACACCCCCCCTCTCTCTCACTACCAGCACAGATACTGGGTCACCAGAAGGTAGGACACCCCCCTCTCTCTCACTACCAGCACAGATACTGGGACACCAGAAGGTAGGACACCCCCTCTCTCTCACTACCAGCACAGATACTGGGTCACCAGAAGGTAGGACACCCCCTCTCTCTCTCACTACCAGCACAGATACTGGGACACCAGAAGGTAGGACACCCCCTCTCTCTCACTACCAGCACAGATACTGGGTCACCAGAAGGTAGGACACCCCCTCTCTCTCTCACTACCAGCACAGATACTGGGACACCAGAAGGTAGGACACCCCCCTCTCTCTCACTACCAGCACAGATACTGGGACACCAGAAGGTAGGACACCCCCTCTCTCTCTCACTACCAGCACAGATACTGGGACACCAGAAGGTAGGACACCCCCCCTCTCTCTCACTACCAGCACAGATACTGGGACACCAGAAGGTAGGACACCCCCTCTCTCTCTCACTACCAGCACAGATACTGGGACACCAGAAGGTAGGACACCCCCTCTCTCTCACTACCAGCACAGATACTGGGTCACCAGAAGGTAGGACACCCCCCCTCTCTCTCACTACCAGCACAGATACTGGGACACCAG
>NW_027675396.1:167500-182500 GCF_965601325.2 Salmo salar
TTCCTCCTGGTCTAGTCTGTAAAATACAATAAACCTGTTCCTCCTGGTCTAGTCTGTAAAAATACAATAAACCTGTTCCTCCTGGTCTAGTCTGTAAAATACAGTAAACCTGTTCCTCCTGGTCTAGTCTGTAAAATACAGTAAACCTGTTCCTCCTGGTCTAGTCTGTAAAAATACAGTAAACCTGTTCCTCCTGGTCTAGTCTGTAAAATACAATAAACCTGTTCCTCCTGGTCTAGTCTGTAAAAATACAGTAAACCTGTTCCTCCTGGTCTAGTCTGTAAAATACAGTAAACCTGTTCCTCCTGGTCTAGTCTGTAAAATACAATAAACCTGTTCCTCCTGGTCTAGTCTGTAAAATACAATAAACCTGTTCCTCCTGGTCTAGTCTGTAAAATACAGTAAACCTGTTCCTCCTGGTCTAGTCTGTAAAAATACAATAAACCTGTTCCTCCTGGTCTAGTCTGTAAAATACAATAAACCTGTTCCTCCTGGTCTAGTCTGTAAAATACAATAAACCTGTTCCTCCTGGTCTAGTCTGTAAAATACAGTAAACCTGTTCCTCCTGGTCTAGTCTGTAAAATACAGTAAACCTGTTCCTCCTGGTCTAGTCTGTAAAATACAATAAACCTGTTCCTCCTGGTCTAGTCTGTAAAATACAATAAACCTGTTCCTCCTGGTCTAGTCTGTAAAAATACAATAAACCTGTTCCTCCTGGTCTAGTCTGTAAAATACAGTAAACCTGTTCCTCCTGGTCTAGTCTGTAAAATACAGTAAACCTGTTCCTCCTGGTCTAGTCTGTAAAATACAGTAAACCTGTTCCTCCTGGTCTAGTCTGTAAAAATACAATAAACCTGTTCCTCCTGGTCTAGTCTGTAAAATACAGTAAACCTGTTCCTCCTGGTCTAGTCTGTAAAATACAGTAAACCTGTTCCTCCTGGTCTAGTCTGTAAAAATACAATAAACCTGTTCTAGTCTGTAAAATACAATAAACCTGTTCCTCCTGGTCTAGTCTGTAAAATACAATAAACCTGTTCCTCCTGGTCTAGTCTGTAAAATACAATAAACCTGTTCCTCCTGGTCTAGTCTGTAAAAATACAATAAACCTGTTCTAGTCTGTAAAATACAATAAACCTGTTCCTCCTGGTCTAGTCTGTAAAATACAATAAACCTGTTCCTCCTGGTCTAGTCTGTAAAATACAATAAACCTGTTCCTCCTGGTCTAGTCTGTAAAAATACAGTAAACCTGTTCCTCCTGGTCTAGTCTGTAAAATACAATAAACCTGTTCCTCCTGGTCTAGTCTGTAAAATACAGTAAACCTGTTCCTCCTGGTCTAGTCTGTAAAATACAGTAAACCTGTTCCTCCTGGTCTAGTCTGTAAAATACAATAAACCTGTTCCTCCTGGTCTAGTCTGTAAAAATACAATAAACCTGTTCCTCCTGGTCTAGTCTGTAAAATACAATAAACCTGTTCCTCCTGGTCTAGTCTGTAAAATACAATAAACCTGTTCTAGTCTGTAAAATACAGTAAACCTGTTCCTCCTGGTCTAGTCTGTAAAATACAATAAACCTGTTCTAGTCTGTAAAATACAGTAAACCTGTTCCTCCTGGTCTAGTCTGTAAAAATACAATAAACCTGTTCCTCCTGGTCTAGTCTGTAAAATACAGTAAACCTGTTCCAGTCAGTCTCTTGTTCCTCCTGGTCTAGTCTGTAAAATACAATAAACCTGTTCCTCCTGGTCTAGTCTGTAAAATACAATAAACCTGTTCTAGTCTGTAAAATACAGTAAACCTGTTCCTCCTGGTCTAGTCTGTAAAATACAGTAAACCTGTTCCTCCTGGTCTAGTCTGTAAAAATACAATAAACCTGTTCCAGTCAGTCTTGTTCTAGACTGTAAAATACTGTTGTTGATGAGTGGACTTCAGGAAACAGCAGGGATTGCACCCCGCCTATCCACCGACAGGACCGCAGTGGAGAAGGTGGAAATCTTCCCAAGTTCCTCAGCGTTCACATCACCGACAAACTGAAATGGTCCAACCACAGTGAGGTGAAGGCGTAACAGCACCTCAGGAGGCTGAAGAAATTCAGCTTTACCCGCTAAGACCCACAAACGTTCACAGATGCACCATCGAGAGCATCCTGTCAGGCAGTATCACCGCCCGGTACGGCAACTGCGCCGCCCTCAAGTCTGTCCAACACATCACCGACGGCAGACTGCCTGCCCTCCCAGGATACCTACAGCACCCGATGTCACAGGAAGGCCAAGAGAGATCATCAAGGACAACAACCACCCGAGCCACTGCCTGTTCACCCCGCTATCATCCAGAAGGCGAGGTCAGTACAGGTGTATCAAAGCTGGAACCGAGAGACTGGAAAAACAGCTTCTATCTCCAGGCCATCAGACTGCTAAACAGCTTCTATCTCCAGGCCATCAGACTGATAAACAGCTTCTATCTCCAGACCATCAGACTGGTAAACAGCTTCTATCTCCAGGCCATCAGACTGATAAACAGCTTCTATCTCCAGGCCATCAGACTGGTAAACAGCTTCTATCTCCAGACCATCAGACTGGTAAACAGCTTCTATCTCCAGGCCATCAGACTGGTAAACAGCTTCTATCTCCAGGCCATCAGACTGGTAAACAGCTTCTATCTCCAGGCCATCAGACTGGTAAACAGCTTCTATCTCCAGGCCGTCAGACTGGTAAACAGCTTCTATCTCCAGGCCGTCAGACTGATAAACAGCTTCTATCTCCAGACCATCAGACTGGTAAACAGCTTCTATCTCCAGACCATCAGACTGGTAAACAGCTTCTATCTCCAGACCATCAGACTGATAAACAGCTTCTATCTCCAGGCCATCAGACTGGTAAACAGCTTCTATCTCCAGGCCATCAGACTGATAAACAGCTTCTATCTCCAGGCCATCAGACTGATAAACAGCTTCTATCTCCAGGCCATCAGACTGATAAACAGCTTCTATCTCCAGGCCATCAGACTGATAAACAGCTTCTATCTCCAGACCATCAGACTGATAAACAGCTTCTATCTCCAGACCATCAGACTGGTAAACAGCTTCTATCTCCAGACCATCAGACTGGTAAACAGCTTCTATCTCCAGGCCATCAGACTGGTAAACAGCTTCTATCTCCAGACCATCAGACTGATAAACAGCTTCTATCTCCAGACCATCAGACTGATAAACAGCTTCTATCTCCAGACCATCAGACTGATAAACAGCTTCTATCTCCAGGCCATCAGACTGGTAAACAGCTTCTATCTCCAGACCATCAGACTGTTAAACAGCTTCTATCTCCAGGCCATCAGACTGATAAACAGCTTCTATCTCCAGGCCATCAGACTGATAAACAGCTTCTATCTCCAGGCCATCAGACTGATAAACAGCTTCTATCTCCAGGCCATCAGACTGATAAACAGCTTCTATCTCCAGGCCATCAGACTGATAAACAGCTTCTATCTCCAGACCATCAGACTGATAAACAGCTTCTATCTCCAGACCATCAGACTGGTAAACAGCTTCTATCTCCAGACCATCAGACTGGTAAACAGCTTCTATCTCCAGGCCATCAGACTGGTAAACAGCTTCTATCTCCAGACCATCAGACTGATAAACAGCTTCTATCTCCAGACCATCAGACTGATAAACAGCTTCTATCTCCAGACCATCAGACTGATAAACAGCCATCACCAGCACATTAGAGCCTGCTGCCATATATACATAGACTAGGAATCACTGGCCATTTTAATGTTTACAAATTATACATTATTCATCAAATGTATATACTGTATCTTAGTCTGTCACTGTGACATTGAGCATCAAAATATTTATACATTTATTTTAGAGATGTGTTCATTGTTAGATATTACTGTACTGTTAGAGCTAGACACCAACATCTGCTAAACACGTGTATGTGACAAATAAAAATTAGATTTGAGTTCACTGTAACGTTTCCCCATTTAACAAAACATTTATTTATGTCCACAGTCATATCAACTAGCAAATAAAACATCCAAACACAGCAGATCAAATGTAAATATTAGAAGTAGTTATATTTTATTCTTGGTCACATCGGTGGTATAATACAGACAGCTGGAGCCAGGGGGTCAGAGGTCAGGGCTCTGCCCTGCTGGGTCAGGAGAGGAGGGGCTTAGTGGTACTTCCTCCAGCGGTCGTGCTCTGAGAGGAGAAGAAGAGAGCGAGAGAGAGAGAGAGAGGAGAAGGAGAGAGGGAGAATGGAGAAGTGGGGACAGAGAGCGAGAGGGGACAGAGGTTAACGTCAGATCGTCCTTCCCAGTGTCTGTACTTACTGAGATGGTCGTACTCCCACAGTGTCTGTACTCCCACAGGGTTAGGGTTAGTACTCACTGAGGTGGTCGTACTCCCACAGTGTCTGTACTCCCACAGGGTTAGGGTTAGTACTCACTGAGGTGGTCGTACTCCCACAGTGCAGTGTCTGTACTCCCACAGGGTTAGGGTTAGTACTCACTGAGGTGGTCGTACTCCCACAGTGCAGTGTCTGTACTCCCACAGTGTCTGTACTCCCACAGGGTTAGGGTTAGTACTCACTGAGGTGGTCGTACTCCCCCAGTGTCTGTACTTACTGAGGTGGTCGTACTCCCCCAGTGTCTGTACTCCCACAGTGTCTGTACTTACTGAGATGGTCGTACTCCCACAGTGTCTGTACTTACTGAGATGGTCGTACTCCCACAGTGTCTGTACTTACTGAGATGGTCGTACTCCCCCAGTGTCTGTACTTACTGAGATGGTCGTACTCCCACAGTGTCTGTACTCCCACAGTGTCTGTACTCACTGAGGTGGTCGTACTCCCCCAGTGTCTGTACTTACTGAGATGGTCGTACTCCCACAGTGTCTGTACTTACTGAGATGGTCGTACTCCCACAGTATCTGTACTTACTGAGATGGTCGTACTCCCACAGTATCTGTACTCCCACAGTGTCTGTACTCCCACAGTGTCTGTACTTACTGAGGTGGTCGTACTCCCCCAGTGTCTGTACTCCCCCAGTGTCTGTACTCCCCCAGTGTCTGTACTCCCCCAGTGTCTGTACTCCCCCAGTGTCTGTACTCCCCCAGTGTCTGTACTCACTGAGGTGGTCGTACTCCCCCAGGGTTAGGGTTAGTACTCACTGAGGTGGTCGTACTCCCCCAGTGTTAGTACTCACTGAGGTGGTCGTACTCCCACCAGGGTTAGGGTTAGTACTCACTGAGGTGGTCGTACTCCCACCAGGGTTAGGGTTAGTACTCACTGAGGTGGTCGTACTCCCACCAGGGTTAGGGTTAGTACTCACTGAGGTGGTCGTACTCCCCCAGGGTTAGGGTTAGTACTCACTGAGGTGGTCGTACTCCCCCAGGGTTAGGGTTAGTACTCACTGAGGTGGTCGTACTCCCACAGGGTTAGGGCTAGTACTCACTGAGGTGGTCGTACTCCCCCAGGGTTAGGGTTAGTACTCACTGAGGTGGTCGTACTCCCACAGGGTTAGGGTTAGTACTCCCCCAGGGTTAGGGTTAGTACTCACGGAGGTGGTCGTACTCCCCCAGGGTTAGTACTCACTGAGGTGGTCGTACTCCCCCAGGGTTAGTACTCACTGAGGTGGTCGTACTCCCCCAGGGTTAGTACTCACTGAGGTGGTCGTACTCACAGAGGGTTAGTACTCACTGAGGTGGTCGTACTCCCCCAGGGTTAGTACTCACTGAGGTGGTCGTACTCCCAGAGGGTTAGTACTCACTGAGGTGGTCGTACTCCCCCAGGGTTAGTACTCACTGAGGTGGTCGTACTCCCCCAGGGTTAGTACTCACTGAGGTGGTCGTACTCCCAGAGGGTTAGGGTTAGTACTCACTGAGGTGGTCGTACTCCCCCAGGGTTAGTACTCACTGAGGTGGTCGTACTCCCCCAGGGTTAGTACTCACTGAGGTGGTCGTACTCCCCCAGGGTTAGTACTCACTGAGGTGGTCGTACTCCCCCAGGGTTAGTACTCACTGAGGTGGTCGTACTCCCCCAGGGTTAGTACTCACTGAGGTGGTCGTACTCCCCCAGGGTTAGTACTCACTGAGGTGGTCGTACTCCCACCAGGGTTAGTACTCACTGAGGTGGTCGTACTCCCACCAGGGTTAGTACTCACTGAGGTGGTCGTACTCCCACCAGGGTTAGTACTCACTGAGGTGGTCGTACTCCCCCAGGGTTAGTACTCACTGAGGTGGTCGTACTCCCCCAGGGTTAGTACTCACTGAGGTGGTCGTACTCCCCCAGGGTTAGTACTCACTGAGGTGGTCGTACTCCCCCAGGGTTAGTACTCACTGAGGTGGTCGTACTCCCACCAGGGTTAGTACTCACTGAGGTGGTCGTACTCCCCCAGGGTTAGTACTCACTGAGGTGGTCGTACTCCCAGAGGTAACTGAGGGCCACGTATCCAACCAGCAGCATGGCCACGCCTCCGATACCTCCCTTCTTCACGTTGATGTACTTGTTGTAATATCTGTCATGGCCTGGGGGGGGGAGACAGCATGTTACTCTGTGTGTGTGTGTGTGTGTGTGTGTGTGAGTGTGTGTGAGTGTGTGTGTGTGTGTGTGATAACTGTCCCAGAAGTCTAACCATTGCGGATGCTGGCGAGGAGTCCGTTAGGAGTGTGTGTGTGTGTGTGTGTGTGATAACTGTCCCAGAAGTCTAACCATTGCGGATGCTGGCGAGGAGTCCGTTAGGAGTGTGTGTGTGTGTGTGTGTGTGTGTGTGTGATAACTGTCCCAGAAGTCTAACCATTGCGGATGCTGGCGAGGAGTCCGTTAGGAGTGTGTGTGTGTGTGTGTGTGTGTGTGTGTGTGTGTGTGTGTGTGTGTGTGTGTGTGTGTGATAACTGTCCCAGAAGTCTAACCATTGCGGATGCTGGCGAGGAGTCCGTTAGGAGTGTGTGTGTGTGTGTGTGTGTGTGATAACTGTCCCAGAAGTCTAACCATTGCGGATGCTGGCGAGGAGTCCGTTAGGAGTGTGTGTGTGTGTGTGTGTGTGTGTGTGTGTGTGTGATAACTGTCCCAGAAGTCTAACCATTGCGGATGCTGGCGAGGAGTCCGTTAGGAGTGTGTGTGTGTGGGGGGTAACTGTCCCAGAAGTCTAACCATTGCGGATGCTGGCGAGGAGTCCGTTAGGAGTGTGTGTGTGTGTGATAACTGTCCCAGAAGTCTAACCATTGCGGATGCTGGCGAGGAGTCCGTTAGGAGTGTGTGTGTGTGTGATAACTGTCCCAGAAGTCTAACCATTGCGGATGCTGGCGAGGAGTCCGTTAGGAGTGTGTGTGTGTGTGATAACTGTCCCAGAAGTCTAACCATTGCGGATGCTGGCGAGGAGTCCGTTAGGAGTGTGTGTGTGTGTGATAACTGTCCCAGAAGTCTAACCATTGCGGATGCTGGCGAGGAGTCCGTTAGGAGTGTGTGTGTGTGTGTGTGTGTGATAACTGTCCCAGAAGTCTAACCATTGCGGATGCTGGCGAGGAGTCCGTTAGGAGTGTGTGTGTGTGTGATAACTGTCCCAGAAGTCTAACCATTGCGGATGCTGGCGAGGAGTCCGTTAGGAGTGTGTGTGTGTGTGATAACTGTCCCAGAAGTCTAACCATTGCGGATGCTGGCGAGGAGTCCGTTAGGAGTGTGTGTGTGTGTGTGATAACTGTCCCAGAAGTCTAACCATTGCGGATGCTGGCGAGGGAGTCCGTTAGGAGTGAAGTCCCTCTTGCCCATCCAGGAGCCCAGTTCACACAGCTTCACCTCCATCAGCCGCTTCTCACCCACAGGGACTAAGGACACAGGTATACACACAATAAATACACACACACCTGGTATACACACAATAAATACACACCTGCCATCTCTCTTACCCACGGGAACTAAGGACACAGGTATACACACAATAAATACACACCTGGTACACACACACACCTGGTATACACACAATAAATACACACCTGGTACACACACACCTGGTATACACACAATAAATACACACCTGGTACACACACACCTGGTATACACACAATAAATACACACCTGGTACACACACACCTGGTATACACACAATAAATACACACCTGGTACACACACACCTGGTATACACACAATAAATACACACCTGGTACACACACACCTGGTATACACACAATAAATACACACCTGGTACACACACACCTGGTATACACACCTGGTACACACACACCTGGTATACACACCTGGTACACACACACCTGGTATACACACAATAAATACACACCTGGTACACACACACCTGGTATACACACAATAAATACACACCTGCCATCTCTCTTACCCACAGGGACTAAGGACACAGGTATACACACAATAAATGCACACCTGGTACACACACACCTGGTATACACACAATAAATACACACCTGGTACACACACACCTGGTATACACACAATAAATACACACCTGGTACACACACACCTGGTATACACACAATAAATACACACCTGCCATCCCTCTTACCCACAGGGAACTAAGGACACAGGTATACACACAATAAATACACACCTGCCATCTCTCTTACCCACGGGAACTAAGGACACAGGTATACACACAATAAATACACACCTGCCGTCCCTCTCTTTCACACACACACACACACACACACACAAACCTGCCGTCCCTCTCACACACACACAAACCTGCCGTCCCTCTCACACACACACAAACCTGCCGTCCCTCTCACACAATAAACACACCACCGAAGATAGTAACCATATAACTTCGTAACAATGAATGCTATGTCTTGTTAGCATTTCACTAGAGAGACCTGAGCCAGTTGTGTACAATTCTCATAATTCACAAAGATGCAATAAGTTAACTGACAAACTGTGTTCTCTAGATAAGCTAACTAAAAGGTTTAATAGGTAGCTAGTTCAAAGTCCCGGGAGTTATGTTGAGTCTGGGTCGTTGAGACAGTTAGCCTGTCATTAGCCGGCAAGCTACAAAACGTTGCTAACTCCGACTGCATTGCAAGAGGCTAGTCCTGCAGGCTAACTAGCTTAGCTAACTAACATGGCTACATACCTAGCCACCTAGCATATCGAAATATATGATAGTTAGCTAGTTCAAAGTCACGGGAGTTATGTTGAGACAAGGCTGTTTGTCATAACCAGTTAGCCTGTCATTAGCCGACAAGCTACAAAACGTTTCTAACTCCGACTGCATTGCAAGAGGCTAGTCCTGCAGGCTAACTAGCTTAGCTTAGCTAACTTTTTATTTTAACAGTAACATATAAAACATAACAGCCAGAGGTTATTCCCAAAGAAATGAGAAAACAAAAAATAGAAAACCTATTCCACATTATATCAAATCAAATACAGACATATAGCTAACTATCTTACCTGGCTAAATACCTAGCCACCTAGCATATCGTCTGGACGCAAAACGCTGTAAAATTAGTTGAATATTTTTACAACCCTTTAGAGAAACTGTCAGGGAATATATATATATTTCTATTTGTTTTTTTTCGCTTATTCTCCTCCTTGTAATATACCCAAGCTGTTTTTAAAGTTGTATTTTGTCCGTTTTAATGACCATGACAGTAAAGTCCTTGACTTGACTCGTAACCATGGATTTACCGCGGCCTTCAAAAACACAACATAGAAACATTATTAACTAACTGGCTTTTTTTTTAAAAATGTAATAAAATACAATGTTTCGTATGTAAATGCTGAAGTGAAAATATGTCAGTTTGATTAATTAAAAAATAAATTAAAACCTGTAAACGTTTATTTATTTTTTTTACAGACAACCGACGTACCTATTCTGTCCGCCATCTTGTCCGGTGGAGACCGCAGTGGATGTCGGGATTAAAAATGGAAGGAGAGGATTGTGGGAGGACTGTGATTTTGAGTCTAGATGGGATACAGCTTTTATCAACAAACAAAAAAAAAAATCACTTTTCGTAGTAAGTTTAGGAGAACGTACGTAGCAGGTTAGGAGAAAAAGGTTATGATAATTAGGTTAAGGTTAGGAAAATGGTTAAGTTTAACTAAAATACACCAAAAAAAATATAATATACTTAGATGTCAATTTGACAAAAGCTGTATCCCATCTAGACATATTACCGCTTTCCATGTTGTCTGTAGCTTGTGAGGTGTGGAAACATAAAAGTATATATAATATTTTTTTGGGGGGGCATTTTAGCTAACCCTAACCATTTTCCTAACCTTAACTTAATTATCACAACCTGATACGTTTTTTTCTCCTAACCTGCTGCGTACGGTAAGATACGGACAACGAACACAATTGCATTTTATCAATGGCAATTTGAATGCACAGAGATACCGTGACGAGATCCTGGGGCCCATTGTCGTGCCGTTCTTCCTCCTGCATCACCTCATGTTTCAGCACGATAATGTCAACAAGGATCTGTACACAATTCCTGGAAGCTGAAAATGTCCCAGTTCTTCCATGGCCTGCGTACTTCACCAGACATGTCACTCATTGAGCATGTTTGGGATGCTCTGGATAGACGTGTACGACAGCGTGTTTCCAGTTCTCGCCAATATCCAGCAACTTCGCACAGCCATTGAAGAGGAAGTCGGACGACATTCCACAGGCCACAATCAGCAGCCTGATCAACTCTATGTGAAGGAGACGTGTCGCGCTGCATGAGGCAAATGGTGGTCACACCAGATACTGACTGGTTCTGATCCACACCCCTAACTTTTAACGGTATCTGTGACCAACAGATGCATATCTGTATTCCCAGTCATGTCTAATCCATAGATTAGGGCCTAATTTATTTATTTAAATGACTGATTTCCTTCTATGAACTGTAACTCAGTAAAATCTTTGAAATTGTAGCATGTTGCATTTAATATTTTTGTTCAGTATTTATACGGGGTCAGTTCCAATACCATATTTACAATCGGTATTTATATTGTTCTTGGTGGGCTACTGGTATTGAGATAAATAAAGTAGTATTTATATTGTTCTGTTATTGAGATGAATAAAGTAGTATTAATATTGTACTGGCATTGAGATGAATAAAGTAGTATTTATATTGTACTTGGTGGGCTACTGGTATTGAGATGAATAAAGTAGTATTTATACTGCTCAAAAAAATAAAGGGAACACTTAAACAACACATCCTAGATCTGAATGAAAGAAATAATCTTATTAAATACTTTTTTCTTTACATAGTTGAATGTGCTGACAACAAAATCACACAAAAATAATCAATGGAAATCCAATTTATCAACCCATGGAGGTCTGGATTTGGAGTCACACTCAAAATTAAAGTGGAAAACCACACTACAGGCGGATCCAACTTTGATGTAATGTCCTTAAAACAAGTCAAAATGAGGCTCAGCAGTGTGTGTGGCCTCCACGTGCCTGTATGACCTCCCTACAACGCCTGGGCATGCTCCTGATGAGGTGGCGGATGGTCTCCTGAGGGATCTCCTCCCAGACCTGGACTAAAGCATCCGCCAACTCCTGGACAGTCTGTGGTGCAACGTGGCGTTGGTGGATGGAGCGAGACATGATGTCCCAGATGTGCTCAATTGGATTCAGGTCTGGGGAACGGGCGGGCCAGTCCATAGCATCAATGCCTTCCTCTTGCAGGAACTGCTGACACACTCCAGCCACATGAGGTCTAGCATTGTCTTGCATTAGGAGGAACCCAGGGCCAACCGCACCAGCATATGGTCTCACAAGGGGTCTGAGGATCTCATCTCGGTACCTAATGGCAGTCAGGCTACCTCTCAATTTAGAACACACATTTAGAACCCTCGTTTAGAACGCTCATTTAGAACGCTCATTTAGAACCCTCATTTAGAACGCTCATTTAGAACCCTCGTTTAGAACCCTCATTTAGAACCCTCATTTAGAACGCTCCTTTACAACAACAATCAGCGTTTGAGCTGGACACACTTTTTTCAGAAACTATTTACACAAAACACACACACAGTCCTTACAAAGTTTATCTCCAGAATGTGAGCAGTTTATTTTTGGATGCAAATGGTTCAGATATTCACAGAAGTATATATATTTAATCACTGAACAGTAGCAGACCTAACTTCATCTGTTCCTGACTCTGGATAGTGGATTGAAAAGACCACCTGTTGTTACATCAACACCAGACATCATGATTCATGGAAATGGACATTGTATTTTATCAAATATGAAAACCTTAAATCTCTTCAAATTCAAATCAGTCAGAAAATAAGGATTGTACATAAAAAAGAGCAGAATAAATCATCACATCTGGGGACCATCACCACCAGCATGACTAGTATCTATGTGGACCCTACTACAGTTTAACCAGCTCAGCTATAGACTACACCAGCATGACTAGTATCTATGTGGACCCTACTACAGTTTAACCAGCTCAGCTATAGACTACACCAGCATGACTAGTATCTATGTGGACCCTACTACAGTTTAACCAGCTCAGCTATAGACTACACCAGCATGACTAGTATCTATGTGGACCCTACTACAGTTTAACCAGCTCAGCTATAGACTACACCAGCATGACTAGTATCTATGTGGACCCTACTACAGTTTAACCAGCTCAGCTATAGACTACACCAGCATGACTAGTATCTATGTGAACCCTACTACAGTTTAACCAGCTCAGCTATAGACTACACCAGCATGACTAGTATCTATGTGGACCCTACTACAGTTTAACCAGCTCAGCTATAGACTACACCAGCATGACTAGTATCTATGTGGACCCTACTACAGTTTAACCAGCTCAGCTATAGACTACACCAGCATGACTAGTATCTATGTGGACCCTACTACAGTTTAACCAGCTCAGCTATAGACTACACCAGCATGACTAGTATCTATGTGGACCCTACTACAGTTTAACCAGCTCAGCTATAGACTACACCAGCATGACTAGTATCTATGTGAACCCTACTACAGTTTAACCAGCTCAGCTATAGACTACACCAGCATGACTAGTATCTATGTGGACCCTACTACAGTTTAACCAGCTCAGCTATAGACTACACCAGCATGACTAGTATCTATGTGGACCCTACTACAGTTTAACCAGCTCAGCTATAGACTACACCAGCATGACTAGTATCTATGTGGACCCTACTACAGTTTAACCAGCTCAGCTATAGACTACACCAGCATGACTAGTATCTATGTGGACCCTACTACAGTTTAACCAGCTCAGCTATAGACTACACCAGCATGACTAGTATCTATGTGGACCCTACTACAGTTTAACCAGCTCAGCTATAGACTACACCAGCATGACTAGTATCTATGTGGACCCTACTACAGTTTAACCAGCTCAGCTATAGACTACACCAGCATGACTAGTATCCATGTGGACCCTACTACAGTTTAACCAGCTCAGCTATAGACTACACCAGCATGACTAGTATCTATGTGGACCCTACTACAGTTTAACCAGCTCAGCTATAGACTACACCAGCATGACTAGTATCTATGTGGACCCTACTACAGTTTAACCAGCTCAGCTATAGACTACACCAGCATGACTAGTATCTATGTGGACCCTACTACAGTTTAACCAGCTCAGCTATAGACTACACCAGCATGACTAGTATCTATGTGGACCCTACTACAGTTTAACCAGCTCAGCTATAGACTACACCAGCATGACTAGTATCTATGTGGACCCTACTACAGTTTAACCAGCTCAGCTATAGACTACACCAGCATGACTAGTATCTATGTGGACCCTACTACAGTTTAACCAGCTCAGCTATAGACTACACCAGCATGACTAGTATCTATGTGGACCCTACTACAGTTTAACCAGCTCAGCTATAGACTACACCAGCATGACTAGTATCTATGTGGACCCTAGTACAGTTTAACCAGCTCAGCTATAGACTACACCAGCATGACTAGTATCTATGTGGACCCTACTACAGTTTAACCAGCTCAGCTATAGACTACACCAGCATGACTAGTAACTATGTGGATCCTACTACAGTTTAACCAGCTCAGCTATAGACTACACCAGCATGACTAGTATCTATGTGGACCCTGTCTCTGTTCTGCTGATGTCTTTATATGAGACTGCTGTATAAACATTACCAGTCCACTCCACCTCCCAGTAACAGCGTCCAGACAGACCCTCTCTACACAGAACCTGGACTATGTTGGTGAATCTGTCTGGATGACCAGGATATGGTTGGACTTGGCCTGTATAGGTCACCTTTCTGTTCCCTTCAGACAGAGAGAGGTGTGTGTGTGCTGTGTTTGGGTCCAGTGTGAGCTGACAGGAATCTGGGAGAAGAGCAGAGACCAATGAGGGGAGTCAGAACAATAAGTTAAGTCAGATACTGTATCTACCCTGTCTTTGATTAGAGCACAGCAGAGATCAAATCAGAGAAATATGAGGAGTCAGATAGATACCCAGTCTTTGATTAGATCTACTATTGCTATATATTTCTAGAGGGATTGTTAGGAGTGGCAGTAAAAAGAGACTGTTAGTTACTTCACAATAAAGAGACTCACATTGTAACAACTGTTCTCTGGTCTTGGGCTCTGGAGGCAGAACAACCTCCACTATATTCACTACAGACACACAAACACATTGACAGAGAGAGGGAATGTTATCATCATACCATATTCCACATGTATATGACTAGTAGGGAACTTTCAATGGTCTAAAGTTGATGTTCTGATTGTTTTCAACACACCTGTAGTGGAGATCTTGGTCCATTCTCCTTTAAGGAAGTCTTCTAGTTTCTCTCTCAGTTCAGACACAGTCTTACTCACATCTCCAAAGTACTGAAGAGGACGGACAACGATGCTGGGTAAGTCTGAAGATACACTGATACTGGAGAGAGACTGATAACTCTGGAGAGAGAGAGAGACAGAGACAGAGAGAGAGAGACAGAGAGAGAGAGAGACAGAGGGAAAGAGAGAGAGAGAGACAGAGAGACAGAGAGACAGAGAGACAGAGAGAGAGAGGGACA